>NC_142814.1:490973-584465 GCF_049724085.1 Artemia sp. Qi Xiang Cuo
AGCGATTATGTAAATCAAGTTCTCAGGACAGGCTAGCCAAACAACAACGAAGCCATGTTTGTTTCTTAAGTCCCCCCTCGTGGATCAATAAGTTCCCGTAGCGATTATTTAAATCAAAGTGAGAAAATCCCTGTTTTTTCATTCTCAGTGAGAAAACCATAAAACAGACATGAATTGCTGATGACATCCATAAATGTGACAAAGTCCATGTTTTTCAAATTCTCACTGAAAAAAACCATTAAACATCCATGAAAAACATCAAATAAATCGACCAACACACATAACCATCCAAGAAAACATACATAAATGTGACAAAATTCCTGTTTTTTAAATTCTCACTGACAAAAACCATAAACCACGTGGTTCTCGTGTCAATATATGGTGTTAAAAAAGTTGTAGGTGGCAGCAGGGGTGCGTGACACGACTGGTACCCCCTCCTCTACTCATAACACATAAAAAACTACATCTATTATCAATGCATCCTCTGAAAATGAAGGCTCCTAGGTGCGAGGCGGAAGTAATTGTTAGGATAATGAGATATATCATGAATTTATCTTAATGAAAAAAGGGGCATTTCCTTAAAAGCTCTTAATATGGTTTAAATTGCCTCTAATATGACTCCCCCCCCCCGGGGTTGCAGGCTAGAAGCCCCGGTTTTCTATAATAAATGGTTCTTTTTTGCGTATAGTATAATATGACATTTTCAACTTTTATTTTTTAGCTGTCTTTTTTTTATGTTTCATTACTCGTCAATTTGTTTTTATTTTCTATGTTTTTAAGATTTATTGTTTGGGACCCGTCTTTCATTCCTAGATGTTTACATAATTTAAACATACATTTCCCCTTTATTAATATCTTGAAAGCAAATACCCCCAGGAGTGTATCCAATTTGGGCTGTAAACACTTTGTTCTAGTGTTTACCAGAAATGGGGAATCTCAGGTGTCGTAAAATAGTTTATTTTTAGAATATGGTTCAAGATACAAAATATTGACCAAGGTTTTGTGGACGACATGCTTTGGGCGCAGTACCTCTGGAATGGAATGACCTTTCGAGTCCTGGCGGGGTCAAGAACTCTAGAAAAAACGAATGGTGTTTCGACCAAAAAAGAAAGGCTTTTGGGCGAAAAAAATCTTAAAATGGTATTATCTGGCAGTGATGGATGCACAATCATTACGTAAAGTTTTTACCGTCATTAAGTTAATGTTAAAAGCTTTGTTGGTTTTGGGTGAAAAAAAGCCTTGTTGGTTTGGGGGCGAAAAAAAGAAACGCCAAAAAAGAAAATGTCTTGAGGGTTTTCGGCGAAAAATGTCAAAATGGTATTATCTGGCAGTGATGGATGCGCAATCATTACGTAAAGTGTGTGCCGCCATTAAGTTAATGAAAAAAAGTATTGCGTGACACTGATGTACAATCATTACGTAAGGTGTGAGCTACAAGCGGGGATTCCCCCATGGGTTCCTGAGGTAGGGCTACGTAAAATTGCGTCAAGCATATTAGACCTGTCGGTTTGAAATGGGGTAAGTCGTATGACGTCATTGGAGTCCAGAGGGGTATGTCACAGAGTCTTGTCAAGTGTGTTCCCTTTAATAGAACAGGTGGCTGCACTTTGCAGGTTCGAGGGGCTGGTAGCTCCACTTATCTAGAGGCGAGGGTGTTTCGTGTTGTGTAAAATGCGCTTCAAACGGGGATGTGCACCGTGACGTCAGAGGGCATGCGCTAGAAACAGGGGTGAGGGGTTAGGATGTCATTGCTAAAACTTGTTTATTATCTCGACCACATTCTAAGTAAATATCTCTGGGGAAACTTGTTAGGGATGTGTTATAGAATAAACACCTGACCTAAAATTTGAACTCTTGTCAAGGACATTGAACACTTTCCAACTAGAAACAGTTGCGTCAATACATCAGAGGGCTGCGTTTGATATTCTATGCTATTTCTCTATGGCTGTCGTGACGTCAGAGGGCATGTCACAGGAATTCTATTGGAAAAGGGATGGTATGTCTTAGAAAAAAAAGGGGGTGTGTCATCTAACCGTGCCAAGGACATTGAACTCTTTCCAGCTAGAAACAGGTGTGTAGTGACGTCAGAGGGCATGCCGTAGAAATTTAATGGAAAAGGGAGGTCATGTCACAGAAAAACAAAGGGGGTGTGTCACCTAACCTTTGAACTCTTGTCAAGGGCGGGCATTTTACCTAGAAACAGGTGACCGTATTGTACAGGTGTGTTGGAGTGACGTCAAAGGGCATGACTTTGAAATCCTATGGGAAATGGGAGGGCATGACTTTGAAATCCTATGGGAAAAGAGAGGGCATGACTTTGAAAGCAGAGTGGCTCCACTACTATTGTTAAAAATTACCTGTCCAACATTTCGGCATTGCTCAACAGAACTGAATGCTGGGAGTTTATATCTTAGTTTTTGTAATTAAGCTTTTGTTTTTTTTAGTTAATTTCTCATTTTTTTAATAGCACCTGGATACCTTGCTCCACCTCCACGGAAAAATCTCATTCCCCGAAGAAATATCCTCTGAACAATTCAATCCTGGCGAAAATTTACCACGGACACTTACCCTTAACATCGCCACCCGTAAAATTGAATCGGTAATGAAAATGCAAGACATATAAAGAGATTTCATATAGGAATTCTGGCAAATTCACCAAGCGTAAAATTTCCCCTGAAACGTTCAAACCCTGGAAACTTTCCTCTCCATGGAAAATTCTCTCTGTGTAAAATCCTCCCAGCAGAAAATTCTTCCTCCCCTCCCCACCCGAGAAATGTAGGCTATGCATATTCCCAAAAATATATAAAACAATGGGTAAATTTTATAACTTAAAAACCTTTCCCTAGGGGCTGTAGGGGGTTCATTTTATCTCTAAAGACATAGCTATTGGGCCTTTCAACTATACTGAAGAAAAAAGCTATCTCAACAATTTGATCGGACGATTTCGGGAAAAAGTGGAGTAGGAGAGGGCCTAGTTACCCTCCAATTATTTTGGTCACTTAAAAAGGGCACTAGAACCTTTCATTTCCATTATAATGAGCCCTATCTCGACGGTCTAGGCCCACTGGGTCGATACAATCACCCCTGGGGGAAAAAAATAAACACGCATCCGTGATCTTTCTTCTGGCAAAAATTACAAAATTCCACATTTTGGTAGATAGGAGCTTGAAACCTCTAAAGTAGGATTCTTTCATACGCTAAATCTGATGCTGTAATTTTCATTAAAATTATACCACTTCGAGGGGGTCTTTCCCCCTTTTTTAGAAAATAAGACCAATTTTCTCAGGCTCGTAGCTTTTGATGGGTAAAACTAAACTTAATGAAGCTTATATATTTGGAATTAGAATAATAAGCCAATTCTTTTGATGTATCAACTGGTGTCAAAATTCAGTTTTTTAGAGTTTCGGTTATTATTGAGCCGGGTCGCTCCGTACTTACAGTTCATTACCACGAACTGTTTGATTACCCATCAAAATTCAAACAGAGATCATTGAATATTGATCGTTTTTTCTGGATCACCAAAAGTACTGCATCCATAAAACTCTACAGTATCATGAAATGTAATTAAAAAAATAGAAAAGGGTTTTCAACTTAAGTAAGGATCATGTTTAACACCAATAAGAAATATAAATTAAACTTTATATAAGGGAGACTACCCCCCTTCTCAACACCCTGCTCACTAAACAAAAGTATTTTTAGTGCTTTGAAAAATCTTATCTTTCCAAATGCTAATTTTCTGGAAAAATTTTTAAAAAGCCAAACTTCACAGTAAAGAGCAAGGAGCTAAGGAGAAGACAACCCCTTCATACAAAGAATGATCTGTTCAAATAGGTTTCAAATCTTTTCCTTGCTTTCAGTTGAAAAGCTCGTTTTTCATTTAATTTCTGATTGTTTTCCAAATCATACTCAGGCCTAACCTAAATATAATTTGAAGTACCGGTCCCTTAAATCCCTGGTCAATTGCTTTTAAAATGTGTAAATCAATAATTTTACGTGCATTAGTACCGTCCTACTTTTAAATTTTCAATTTAACTTTAGTATAAAATAAGAATATAATTAAAAAATTGGCGATGAATAGTAATTTTGGTAAAAAGTCCTTGTTAATATTACTACAAAATAATTCCAGTTGGATAAAAAGGAGTATTATTGTTTGTATGGATAGAAATTCTGTGAAACTTTTAATCTTCTACATAACTGAAGCCATCACAACCCCTGCAATAAAACTTTCTTATCGATAAATACATTACATACATTTGTTTAAATACATTGAAATACTTCATATAAATAGAAAAAGAAAATAACACCATTTAAAATTGCTGAAAACTAAGTTACTTGAAGCATTTGCCACCCCAAAGAAATTTCCTGATGTGGCTGATGATGACCTGTCTTGTCTTTTATACCTATGTGCTGGTAGAAATCGGAATGTAACGTTTTAACTGTATAATGAAGCAGTTAATTAATTCCTACTCCCCCCTAACTTATCTGAGTAGGGCTCAAACCCCTTATGCCTTCCCAAGGCCAGAACATAATTTGCACTTTACTGAAAAAAGTAAAAATGAATGTGCAATGTCAGTTTAATATACATATACTAATATTTAGTAATCAAAATGTTAATGTTTTTTTATTTAATAAAGTTATAAAAGTAAAAACTTTTATATTTTTTCAGTAAAGTGCAAATTATGTTCTGGCCTTGGAAAGGCGTAGGGGTTTTGAGCCCTAATCATGTTAGTTTCTGCTCGTTTTGAGTTTGATTCGGTTATTTATTGTAATTTCTGTTCGTTTTGGGTTTCATTTATTTATCGATGCTGATTTGCGGTAGTTTAACGCTTAGTAGATTATTTGATTTTATTTTTGCTCATTTTTTGTTTAATGGAGTTCTTTACTTTTTTTTGAAAAAACCTATTTTATGAAAAAAGTTTTTTTTAATTAATTATAAATAAAACGAATCAACTTGGTTGAGTCCAGGACTGTCACTATGTGGTATTACTTCTTTTACAACTGGAAAGCCTTAAATATACGTATTCCTGCTTTTAATCAATTATCTTTTCAGAATTTTAAGTTGATTGCAAATTCATTCTCTACGGGGTAAATTAGTAGTTCTGTGCCCTAAAATAGCATTTTACATGTAATTTAATTGCTCTTTTCATTTGAGAGTTTTCTCATAAAAGTATTAAAAAATATACGTATTCCTA
The DNA here is from genome assembly GCF_049724085.1 of Artemia sp. Qi Xiang Cuo. Classification (NCBI taxonomy): domain Eukaryota; kingdom Metazoa; phylum Arthropoda; class Branchiopoda; order Anostraca; family Artemiidae; genus Artemia; species Artemia sp. Qi Xiang Cuo. The sequence goes on from NC_142814.1 coordinate 496,166, forward strand.
CGAAAAAAAAAATCCTGAAATAAATTCCCTGTCACCCAGCCACGACTGATATTTTAGTGTTTGCCCCCCCCCCCCCCCAGCGCCCTTGGTCCTCCTCCCTTGCTGTCTGAGTTTGTGATTACACCAAAGAGAGATACTAATTTTAGACTTTGTAGTGCTGTAAATTTCCTCTAAGTCACTGACATTTCTTTTTCATTATTTACTATGGTTTTGGGTTTATTCTATTAATTGATCAATCCTGTGGTTTTTCCTCGTCAAAAACCGCGCCTATAGGTTCATCTTCCCGGATTTTGTGACGTAGTTCTGGGATGATTCACTTACATTTATAGCTGAATTTTTCTTCGATGCTTTAGTTGGGTTTCAACTTCAATCTTGTCAACTATTGAATATATACAGATAGTCACAATGAAATATGTAAGCATTTAAAAACTATTGTTTTTCATTGTCTTTGTGTGACCAACTATTTATCACTTAAAGCTTTCGTTTCATAGGTTTCGAGTCGAAATCGACGGGTTTTCACTATAAGCAAACATTTTGACCTTTCAAATCCAAGAGTTTCCTTACCTATTAAATTTACACCTTAAAAGTACAGCCAGCCTTATTCTTATTGTTTTACTACCCTTAGTTTTTTAACTGGGGTTCAAAGTTTAAATTTCTATTAATGGGCTTTATTTTGAAGTTCAAATAAATTACTGTCATGAGAATTTTTTTTTATCACGTGAAAAAAATAGACTTAGTATATAACTTCTTTTTCTGTCATCCATGTTCTTTTTTTTATTACTGCCTTATCTAGGTTGTATCTGTGACAAACGTTCATTTGTTGTTTGTTTTTCTCTTCATTTGTTGTTGTTGGTAAATATGTTGCTGACAACATAACTTCGCTAGGAGAAAAATGAGTACATCACTTGATGCCTCTTTTCATGCTCTTTCATAACTCAATCATCACTTCTGGGCAGTGGCTGATCCAGGGGGTGAGGGGGTGTGCGTCCCCCTAGTGTAGTCTAAAGTAGTGTAACTTACTTATTTAACTCAAGTTTGCGTTAATTAAGCTTGCTCCTAACGCAAGTTTATCGGATAAACCTATTTTGCGCCCCCTAAAATTCTTTTATCGGATCAACTTATTTTGCCCCCCCCCTAAAAAAAATCCTGGATCCGTCCCTGCTTCTGGAAAATTAAATTTTGAGTCCTTCAAGGGCTGAAAGGACCAAAATAATCCACAGTAACCATAATTTAAAAAATTTGTTTCTAAAAAAATTAGCCCCTAAGAAAAAATTGCAATTTGATCTTGGAATATCAAAACCGGAAATACGTCTGGTTTTAACGAAACAAATAAGAGTTCCAAATAGGGACAGGTCCTTTTATCAGACAGTGAAACAAAAATATATACAAAGGCTCTAGATATTTCTTTGACACAGTCGGTCATCTTCATGAGTAGAGTTACTGATTACATCATCACAGTCGGTCAGGATGATGACCGACTCAGGGTTGCCACCATGGTTACGTTCGTACAATTTTTGGTACGTTTTAAATAAAACAGTACGTTTTACGTTACGGTCCTAAAAACGTTAGATTTTTGTTACGTTTTTGAATTTATGTTACAATTAAGTTACGTTTTTGAATAATGAGGAAATTTCATATTTTCTGAGTGATCTATTTTTTCCCCTGAAAAAATCCGCTGTTCCCATTTTAATTACACTGACATGAGTTTCGACATTTTTTCACATCGCGGTCATTTAATCTTATCAAACAATCACTCAGTTATTAGGATGAGAAAATACCCAATTCGCTTGCTCGCATAGTAAGTTAAGATAACATTCTCTCTCATGAGCATAAGATTATCATTTGTTTAGTGACAAGTGACCATAGTCAGTTAATCACCTCACCAGCTTTCAATTTCATCAGTTGACTTTGAATCTTGTTCCATCAGCAGTCCTACTAAAATTATATGGAGACGGAGCTAGCTTCATTAGTTAATGCTAATGAAGTAAAACTGAATATGATGAAAATATAAAAATTTAGAACCAAATTCGGGCTATATATTTGCACATTAGGGGGGGGGGGTAAAGCATAGTATATATTGAATACGTAGCCTAATCTAGGTACTTCCTCCCCTTAACCCCAAAAAACAATAGTTTAAATACTGTAAACGCGATGACAAACCACACTTTGCGATCCAATTCTCTACTGACTGATACCCGTTTGACTAGTTTCGATTAGCATCTATCTTGCGTGTGTATCAGCTAATTGACTAGTACCGATGATATATGTATTATTCTTTCCGTAACGACCTCACTCCCCCCCCCCCCTTCTGACTGGTTTGACATAATATCAGGTTACATAAAAAACTGGCTCTTTTTATATGGAATTATGAACAGCTGGTATTGGCAAAATATATGAAATTGTAAAAATGAGCCATTTTTTTGGTTATATCTAAGCATTGAGGAGGGGGGTGGGTTAGTTGAGCCAGAATTTTTGATTTTGTGCTAAAATTTTTCCAAATATCATGGTCACTTTTTGACACTATACCCCCCTCCCCATCTGAGGTCCCACATATAAGTGTATAAATACATTTCGTCGTTGTGTCGAATCTTGTGATGACATTCTTTCGTGTTCTTTCATATTGTAAAGTAAGAAATTTATTGGTTGATTTTTTTTTTTAATATATTCCTATGGCTATATCCCGGACCATCAGGGGGGTTGGTTGTATTTTTAGAAAAGAGGCCATGATATTTGGAAATAGTATAAAATAAATAATTTAATAGTACTGATTGTGTGTTTAGCATGTTTTTTTTCCGGCAAGGATAATACGTAAATATTTTGATTAAGAAAACGACAAACAAACAATTGCCTATTTTTATGAAAAAGATAATAGTATTGTACCTGTATAGGGTAAGCTTAAAGTTTACTTCAGAAACAATTCATACGAACCATGCATGCTGGAGTAGGTCCTCAACCCCCTGAAACTGTAAATTTCTCGGCATTTCTTTATTAAATTATAGGTTTTTCTTATTATCCCCCTTAATTATTTTAATTAAATCATTTCCAGTTCATTTTTATTAACTCACTGATCTTTTTGTTCCATATTCCTTTTATTTCTTTGTCACATAATTTTTTTTTTAATTTGTGAACTATTTTTCAACCTCTTTGAATGTCCAATTACTTCCCACTTTTATCAGTATAGCACAACGGTAAGAGCACATCCCGAGGCTATGTTAACTAAGGTTGTAATCTTGGATGAGATATTATATTTTTTTTTAAATTCGAAAATAAAAAATTTGAAAATATTAAATAGGCCTACAAGTGAAAATTCGGGGCAAAAAATCGATTTGTTTTTGCATAAATTGATCTTTTTTATTTGTTTCCTCAACTCATCGACTTTTTCCGTTTATGTATTTGAAAGCAAGATAAATTTGGTGTTTATGTTATGTAAAATCCAATGCACTCATCAAAACAGCTTTAGGATAACATTCTTGGGGTTGAATTGTGTAATCTTTTATTTCTGACTTTCTTTTGGTTGGGAGTTACGATTCAAATTACAAACGGAAAAATGCATATTATGCAAAATAACTGTTGTTTTCGTATAGGAACTGAAGACAACGATTGAAATATTTTTTGTTCGATAAAACCAAAACAAAACAAAAACTCTGTCACTCGGAATTGCTTAAATCTTCATGTTGGAACGATGCAAATTTTAAGCTCGAGGAGGTGAGACTGAGACTGAGCCAATCTAAAATATTAGACGGGAAGGGAGCGATTAAAATGATTTCCTGTCTTTTTAAGAAGCTGGATTTATTGAGATCGTTTTTATTGAAATTTAACAGTAAAAAATCTAGTTGGTTTTCTTCTTTTCTTCAAAACACTAAAGTGTCCTGTGTTTATTGATTTGCTTTTTATTTTGTACGTGTTACTCATCAACTTTTGGTTTAAAACACCAATAATGGCAATTAAAAGCAACAACACCAAAATAAGCAAAACACTAGCCTGGGGTTTTATACACGCATCGAGGGGGGGGGAGGTGTCTTTCTATTGTGCAGGTAAACTGGAAGCATCACTTACAGTTGAATAAATAGAAAATTCCTGAAGGTAAAGAAGCATGAATTGTTATTATTGTACACTTTTTAGGCACCTTTTAAAAGTTGCAGGGAGTATTTTTAATGAGATTACGTGAAAATATATTTTTCATATTATAAAGGCATTAAATGTCCCATCCCTCCTTAAAGTACCGCTCTTGATAGCGAAATTAAGGCACCCTGCCTTGAAAAGAGACTTTCCTATCAAAAGTTACGAAAAAGTTATGTTTTTATGAGTTGGACGTTACGAATTTTTTTGGTCTGGTGGCAACCCTGGACCGACTGTGTCATCGAAATGTCTAGAGCATTTGTATATATTTTTTTTTTCACTGTCTAATAAAAGGACCTACCCCTATTTGGAACTTATATTTGTTTCGTCATAGAACACGCAGTGTGGTCTTGGAAAAAAAATTACCAGAATTTGTTTTTATTTCCTTTAAATTCAATCCTATTTTAGTAATGTAAAAAGTTAGAATAAGTTTCGGTACTGGTGCATAATGAGGACGCATTTGTATATTGTACAAGGAAACCAGTCACGAAAAACCCGTCAAACAGGCTATTCCCAAGAGACCGCTATACATAAATGACTGCAAAGCCGTGGTTTCTCAATGAGTTACAATATTAAACGATTGTTTTTTGGGGTTTAAGGGAGGAAAAGGTACCTAGGTTAGATTATGTTACGTATCTAATATATGGGTAGGCTACTTTTGCATTATATGGGCCTTTACAAGAAAACCAGTCACAAAAACCCGTTTTTGAGGGGTTAACCGCTATAGAGTAGGCAATGAAAGCGAGGTTTTCATTGCATATACGATATTTAAACTGTTGTTTTTTCGGGTTTGGGGGGGAAGGTACCTAGGTTATGTTAGGTTACGTATTTAATATATGCAATGCTTTACCAACTCCCCTCCCACCCCTAATGTTCAAATATATAGCCCAAATTTGTTTCTAAACTATTATATATTCATCCTATTTTATTTTATTTCATTAGTATTAACCAAACTTGCCTTTTTAGAAAGGCCAATTTAATGCAAGAGTACCAATATATGCTATGCTTTACCCTCCACCCCTAATGTGCAAATATATAGCCCAAATTTGTTTATAGACTATTATATATTCATCCTATTTTATTTTATTAGCATTAATCAAACTTGACTTTTTTAGCAGTATATAGAAGTGTCCTCATTATGCACCAGTACCTAAATTTCTATATATTAGTTTTCTTGTCTTAAAGTTTTTTTCTTAACGACTCTTATAGCTTTTCTTTAGTAAAACTGAAAGTTGGTGCTTCAGCTCTGGGTTTGGGCTTCGATAGATCTAGAGTTGGGACAATATCTTGTTAATTCTGGCACTCAAGAAAATCGTCCACATCTAAAATTGGGATGCAGGTTGCAAATTTAGGTGTTCTGGAAAATTGTGCTCTGGACAGTAATTTCAAAGAGCACCGATGTAACCAGTACTATTAAAAATCGTTTTTTTAAGGAAAAAATAGCCAATAATGTAGATGAAAGAACATAAGAAATAAATGTTTGTTTATGTACTGCCTCACATACCCTCCCCCCCCCCCCCTAAGTGAATCAAGTGAAGGTTGGAACGATGAAAAATTTCTGAACATATACGTTGTAACTCTAACCGAAGACGATTTCAGAAAAAGGTACTTGTGCATTATACGGTACCAACGACAGAAATCAAGTTTGGTTAATGATAATGAAATATAACAAAATAGGGTGAATATATAATAGTTTAGAAACAAATTTAGGCTATATATTTTCACATTAGGGGGTGGAGGGTAAAGCATAGCATATATTAAATACGTAACATAACCTAACCTAGGTACCTTTCCCCCCCTAAGCCCCAAGAAACATCAGTTTAAATATTGTGAACACAATTAGCAATCGCGCTTTGCCATCCATTTATCTCTTTCAAATACCCATTTGACGGGTTTTTAATAGTAGTTCCTTGTACAGCTAATAGTGGTGGGTACCATAAAATGCACAAGTACCAAAAAAACTTCCCGGGGGACCCATCACTGGGGATAATCATGCCAAATTTGAAGGAAGGTATTGGCAGTGCACCCTGTATTTAAAAAATTTATTTCTTCTTTATCTTCTTTTATATTCCAGTTTCCACCAAAGATTTTGCAAAATATCCTTTTGTGCCTTCATTTTTAAGTTCAAACAATGGTGCTGGTATGATAAACGCCCTACCGCTAAAGTTGTTCAATCATTGACGAATTATAGAACCGGGTTTTTCGTTAGTTTCTTTCAGCTTAGCGTGAGACAAGGCAAAGAGAAGTGACAGAATTGATGGAAAATGTAAAATTTTGGTTTTATATTTGCACATTAGGGGTAAGGGGTGGGGGTAAAGTATTTCGACAGTGTGAAGTTAGAAAACAATTCTTACTACACAATATGCAGAATAATTGTGCCTAACACATTAGGCATGCAGACCCGCTATACTTTAACCCCCCCTCCCTTATTGTGCAAATATATAGTCCAAATTTGTTTCTGAAATATTATTTTTTTTTATCTTTCTTTGGTATATTTTATTAGAATTGAGCGTCAGAAAAACATACTAGAAGAACATTAGGTAGGGTGTATATCATACAAGTTGCCTACCCAAACCATTATTGCCTCCTCTTATCCGTTCTTAAACTGGTGACGCTGTTTCGAACCAAGTTATAAAATTGTTAGAACCGAAAAACAGAACGCTTAAAATAGGAAGCTGCTATTTCGAGCTGAAAAGCCTTTGGGTCCCCTTCTTAGCAAGCTACTGCACCGATTTTAAATCCCAAACAGTGCCAACCCGAATACCAAAGAACCCATTTTAGTGGAAACCAATGCGGCAGTTCCTTGTTAGCAAGTACACACTCGAGAATTTGTATCGTGAAAATGAGACAATAACCGGTTTTCACGGTCTTTATACGAGACAATTAGCTTCAGCTCTGTGGGAAACTACTTTGTAGCTTTATTTTAATTAACTATTTAGTTGGTATTTTGGTTAGGTTAGTTTAGGTTACGTATTTAATATAATGCGGTCTGGGCGGCCCCCCTTCCATAATCTTTTGTTGTGGTTACCACAATTTTGTCACTAAACTATTATATTTTCATCATATTTTGGCATATTTCGTTATACGAGTTATGCCTCGCCATAAAAGGTGTAACAAGAATCACAAGGCGTCTTAAGAATTTTATTCACAATTTACTTAGAATAGATCCTGCTTTGTCTTAATTCACGTAAAATTCGTAATACTTTTCTATTCCGTATGATTCTTTCTCGTATTTTTCTCCTTATTGTCTATCCTTTCCTTATAAGACAATTAGAAAAGATCAACCCTGTAAACTTGAGTTGCGTCAAATTTAATATAAATAAATAACGGTAAGAAATAAAGAACGGCATTTCGTACTTGTGCATTATTCGGTACATACTGTCCGAAGAAAATTAGCTTAGGCTCAGTTCTACGTTGTAGGTATATATAAAGATGATATTTTGATTGGGTTAGGTTAGTTTTGGTATTTGATATAATGCATTCTATGTGCCCCCTCCCCCAACAATATAAATTTTTTTACTTTTATAACTTTAATAAATCAAATAATATTAAAATTTTGAATGCTAAACATCAGTATATATATACTAAACTGACAATGCACAGTCATTTGTATTTTTTTCGATAAAGTGCAAATTATGTTCTGGCCTTGGGAACGCATAGGGGTTTTGAGCCCAACTCATGTCAATTTCTGCTCGTTTTGAGTTTGACTCGGTTATTTATTGTAATTTCTGTTCGTTTTGGGTTTCATTTGTTTATCGATGCTGATTTGTGGTAGTTTCACGCTTGGTAGATTGTTTTATTTTATTTTTGCTCATTTTTGGTTTAATGGAGTTCTTTACTTTTCTTTGAAGGGCCATGAAACGGAGATCAGCACCGCCGGTTTGAACCTTAATGGTCTAGTGTCGTCATACTTACTTACTTACTACTTAACTTTTCTTTGAAAAATCTATTTTGTGGTAACAGTTTTTTAATTGATTTCTGTTTGTTTTATATTGACATTGTCTTTTCATGGAAAAAGAAAATAATTCTTTAAATCTTTTCGTTTTTTTAAGACTTTATAGTTTTGTAAATAATTTGATTTTGATTTTGTAAAAAATCTTCGCGATTTTTTGTTTTTTATAGTTTTGCCTGCTATTTGCATGCTGGGCAAAAATTTTCAGCAATTTTTTACGACATACATCCTTTTAAAAATCTGGACACGAATAGTAGTGTTAAATTTAGTTTCATACCTCCTCTAGTTGACCTGACATAGAAAACTTGATACCCTTCGCAAAAAAAATCTGATTACTTTCTTCGATAGCCTGGATGCTCTTACGCTATTTTGATTTGGTTAAATTTTTAGAGCAGAAGTAGCCCCGAAAGTTTGAACATAATACCCTCAGTCGTTCTTGGGATACTGCTTAGACGCCTTATTGGAAAGTAGCACTAACACAGTCCATTTTGGTTTAATATTAAGGCAACATTTATTTTTTAAACATAATGGGCAAATGTAAGGGTGGGTGTGGGAGGGGGACTAGTTGCCCCCCAATCACTTTCGACTATTAAAGAGGGCATTAGCCCTTTCTATTTTCAATCGAATGAGCCCTTTTCGAAGTTCCTAAGACAACTCCTTCGATATAAAGTGCCCTGGTCTAAACAATAAAAGAAAAAAATAATAAGACGTTGTACTTACATCGGTCTTTACTATAAAAATGTCAAGCCTTCCAATGATTTTCTACTATTAAAAAGGGTACTAGCCCTTTCAATTTCCAATCGAATGAGCTCTTTTTGAGTTTCTGCAACAACGCTTTCTATAAACACCTTATATTCCCCCAGGGCATAAATTATATTCCCCCAGGGCGTGAGAGGGGGGTTAGCTGCCCTTAAATAACTTTCGACTATTAAAAAGGCCCTAGCCCTTTGAATTTCCAATCGAATGAGCCCTTTTTCAAGTTTATAAGACAAAGCTTTGAATAAAAACCTTATATGCCCCCAGGGCATAACTTACAACCCTTACCCTGAGGGCTGTGTGAGCAGTGTCATCCTCTTAGATATAATTTCCAGACCTTTCAACTACTTTGAAGAAAATGGATATCTCAAAAATTTGATTGGATGTGTTTGGATAAATTGTGGGCGTGGAAGGGGTGTTTGTTGCCTTTCAGTCACTTCCGACTATGTTAAAAAGGGCACTTCCCCTTTAAATATCCAATAGAGTGACTTACATTTGAGTTTTCTATGACAATAATTTCTATAAAAAACCTTGCGTGACCATCGGGAATAAATTGAAGCCCTTGCTTTGAGGGCTGTTGGGAATTTATCATCCACAAAGACATAATTTCCAGAACTATAAACTACGTTGAACAAAATGGCTATCCCAAAATTTTGATTGGATGTGATTGGGGAAATGGTGTGCGTGAGAGGGGCGTTATTTGCCTTCCAACCACATTCGACTATTAAAAAGGGCACAAGCCACTCTAATTTCCAATCGAATGAGCCCTTTTCGAAGTTTCTACGACAACTCCTTCGATACGAAGTGCCCTGGTCTAAGACCAAGAAAAAAAATATATTATGCCAACATCGTTCTTTACTTAGGCAGCGCTATTGCGCTGCCTATGATTGAGTCATTTAAGCGTAAAATGTGAACTAAACATAAATAACATTACCTCGTAACAAATTTGTCACTCTTATTTCAAAACCGTTTCAACCTGAGCCAATGACATAAGTATGACTCTTATTTCAACTGATAAAACTTCAAAATGAAATAAAAGTGTTATTGTGTATTTGGGCACGTATGCCAAAACTCAATGGATGAAGGGACGTTTTTTTGAAAGCCCTAAAATTAGAAGAATTAATGGGGAACATGATGAAACTGGGAGTGGCACCCATTGAGTGTTACATTGTGAGAAACACCAGTTTTTGGTATAGTCATTAGAAGGAAAAACAGCATCGTCCATAGATAGTTTTGATAGTTTCTTTGGTACTTGTTAGTTATACCGACCTCACTTAAGAAGTGAAGTTAGAAAACGATAATTCTAGCTAACATATTTTGCGTGCACACCCTCTATAAGCTACTCCACCCCCTAATGTGCAAATATATAGCCCAAATTATAAGTTTTCAATGCAATCTGTCACCCGTAACTTGTTGTCCAGTCTTGTTTTGTCACAGTTGATTCAATTTACAGGTACATGGGTTGAAATAACTGAGACACAGTGGAAGAATAGATAGGAAATATATAATTCGGGTGATATATTTGAACATCAGGGGGGGGGATAAAGTGTACCGGGTCCGCATGTAAATTGTGTTAGCTAGAATTATTCTGCATATTGTCAAGTAAGAATTGTTTTCTAACTTCACTACTTGGCTGAGGTTGGTATAATTAACAAGTACCGTTTCTTTTTTTGTGTCTTAATAAAATTGTTGCTTGTCTAGATTTTTGTTTTTTTGTGCTCCCTAGAAACTCTTAGTAACAGGGGAACTTACTTAGGTTACCTATCTACGTAGGCAGTAAATAACCCTTGAAGCCTCACTCCCGTCCCTTACGTCACTCTGTCGTTCCCACACAAAACTCCACCATTAAAGCAAAACAAAAGGGAAAGGCCTAATGCCACTAGAAAATTCAATTTTTTTTGACAAAACAGTCGGGAACTAAAATTTAGATAACTTCAAATTTGAACTAATTCTTCTTTTGGGAACTTTACTTTTATAACTTGCACTCTTCAGCTTGTTTTACCACCACCCGTAATGCAAGCCCCTCTCACCTGCCCCCTAGATCCGGCTCTGTGTTTAATAGGCTAAATTTTTAATATACATATCTCGAAATTAAGAATAGTATACTTAGATAAAATTTTTCAATGGAGGAAGTAGAGATCCTAAATGTTATATGCAAACAAAAATGTTTCGATGCAAACAAAATTAATTTTTTTTAATTTTAAGACAAAATGTCTATTTTAAAGAGTTTCTATTAATTTTTAGAAACCAAATCTGTTAACATCAACCTTAGAGTTCCATAAATTACAGCTTCAAAGCACATAAAACTACTAACAACTGCCAGAAGCGTCCACGCATCTGAGACATACGTGATTCCTGTCGTTAGCTTTGCTTCTAAGCTTCTGTTCGTATTTCAAGACCTTATGATTAACTTTTATCTTTGTGCGTCTATAATGAAATTAATTATAAAGGAAGATCAGAAATAGTGGAAAATACGGATTAAATTCTAAATATTGAATATCAAATTTTTCATTAGGAAACCAATTACACTAGTTAAATACTAAGGTACTCTAAAATTGTTTTCTTTACTTTAAAGTAAACATAATCGAATGCTTTATATTTATATTCAGGAACTAAATGTTTTCCTTATTAAACAGCACTAGCAACAAGATAGCCTATAATACTTTATATTTTTGCCCAAGAAAAAATTACACTGAAATTAATATTGTCAAGTGCCTAATAAAGAACATAACTTTTGACATTGGTTTTATAAGTATTATTTTTAGAAGATAAAGCCACCCTTACAGTAAAAAATTGAACTTTAAACATTTGATTTGCTCAAACATTAAACAAACACACAAAATTTAGCCATCCCACGAATCTAACTGCTATTTTTCACCATGGTTTGTCCCAGCCTGGTTAAATTAAAAACGATTTCTTTTTTTTTTAACAAATTTTAGTGAAAAAACTGCTTTAATATTTTGATGACAGAGTATTGTATAATCAGAATCTTAAAAGATGTGTATTGAAAAATCTCCAATATATAGCTTATACCCTTACAGCGAAGCCAGACTAAGGAGTTCTACTTGAATGATGTTTCTTTTTTTCTTAGATCTTTCTTTTTGCTGTTGGCGTTGCTGCCACAGTGGCTGAAGAAACATTACTATCTGCCAAAACAAATCACCACCCATCATATGGCTATGGTGCCAATCATCCTTCATATAGCAACGAACAACCGTCTTACAGTTCCTATAGCAATGGTTACAGGTGGAAAAGAGATACTCTTGAACTAGACCCACCAGTGAAAGAAGCACTAGAAGTTGCGGAAACAAAACACTATAAGCAACGTAGCTATAGTCGCCCATGTTACAGCTCATATGGTCACCCATCTTATAGTTCCTATGGCAGTGGTTATAGAGGGAAAAGGGATATTTCTGAAGCAGAAACATCAGTTAAAGAAGGATTGGAAGGTGCAGCAACAAAACATAAGAGTTATCGTTCCTACCAGTCTCCTTGTCGCCAACAATCCTATGGCTATGGCCACCCGTCATACGGATCTAGCTATGGAATGGGCTACCCATCTTACGGATCTAGCTATGGAATGGGTTACCCATCTTACGGATCTAGCTATGGAATGTATGGAATGTATGGAAGATAAAAGCAAAGAGTGGTTTATTTATAACGACGTGTTTTATAACGGTTTATATTAAAATTATAATTGATGACACTAAAGTCATTCTCTATTAAACCGTAGGTTTAAAAAAAACTAGTCCAAAAAAGCAAGGACTTTCAGGCGAAATAGAGAGAATTTAAATGACAGTTTACATGAACAAATATGTTCTTTTGTAATAAAAGATCAATGAAAAAATAATTATTATTCAATTTTATGCATGGTGTATATAATATATGTAAAGTATATTCTATGATGGGGTTAAAAGATTATAAAGTGTTAAAATCAGTCGTCGACAAAAGAGAAATCATTGATCAAGTCAGGAAATAGATATGCATCTTCAGTTCTATCTTTAAACGACGAGGCCGTATCCAGGGGGGGGGGTTACCCGGTTTGAACCCCCCCCCCGAAATTTTGACCTATGTATCTATCTATGTATGTATGTCGTCACTGTGTTTGTGTCAATTCTATGTGTTTGTCGTCTCTGTGTGTGTGTCGTCTCTGTGCGGTTGTCGTCTCTGTGTTTGTGTCATATCTGTGTGAGTGTGGGTTATGTTTATGTGTACTATTTATGTGTGTGTCGTTTCTGTTTGTGTGTCATCTCTGTGTGTTTGTCATTTCTGTGTGTGTGTAGTCCCTATGTGTGTTTTGTCTCTGTGTGTTTGTCGTATCTGTGTGTGTCGTCTCTGTGTGTGTCGTCTATGGGAGAGGGTCGTCTGTGTGTGTGTGTGTGTAGTCTCTGTGAGTATGTTGTCTTTCTGTGTGTGTCGTCTCTTTGTGTTTGTCATCTCTATGTGTGTGTCGTCTATGTGTTTGTGTCGTCTCTGTGCGTGTGTTGTCTCTATGTGTGTGTCGTCTATATGTTTGTGTCGTCTCTCTATATGTGTCGTCTCTATGTGTTTGTCATCTCTGTGTGTGTGCCATCTCTGTGTGTGTATCGTCTCTGTGTTTATGTCATCTCTGTCTGTGTCGTCTCTGTGTCTGTATCGTCTCTATGTCTGTGTCGTCTCTATGCGTGTGTCGTCTCTGTGTGTTTGTCGTCTCTTTGTGTGTGTCGTCCCTGTGTGTGTGTCATTTCTATGTGTGAGTCGTCTCTGTGTGTGTGTCGTCTTTTTGTATGTGTTGTCTCTGTGTGTTTGTCATCTCAGTGCGTGTGTCGTCTCTATATGTGTGTTGTCTCTGTCTGTGTGTCTTCTCAGTGTTTGTGTCGTCTCTGTGTGGTTGTCTTCTCTTAGCGTGTGTCGTCTCTGTATGTGTGTCGTCTCTGTGTGTGTCGTCTCTATGTGTTTGTCGCCTCTCTGTGTGCGTCGTCTCAGTGCGTGTGTTTTCTCTATTTGTGTGTTGTCTCTGTGTGTGTGTCGTCTCTGTGTGTGTTTCGTCTCTGTGCGTGTGTCGTCTCTATGTGTGTGTCGTCTATGGGTGTGTGTCATCTCTGTGTGGTTGTCGTCTCTTTGTGTGTGCCGTCTGTGTGAGTGTGTCGTCTCTATGTGTTTGTCTTCTTTATGTGTGTGTCGTCTCTGTGTGTGTTTCGTCTCTATGTGTTTGTCATCTCTCTGTGTGTGTGTCGTCTTTGTGTGTGTGTCGTCTCTGTGTGTGTGTCTTCTCTCTGTGTAGTGTCGTGCATCGGTAGAATTGATATGTCCCCTTTTTTCTGTTTGTTTTCTCTTAGGCCTAACGGGTCACCAGAATATCATAGAGCTCTTTCTTATATCTAGGTGCTTTTTATAAACTCTGCCATCTGCAAATGCCACATGGCACTAAAATGGCACTTTCTGCCATTTCTCAAGTGGTGGTACTACCAGCTACCAGAACATCGTAGAGAGATTTTATATCTCATTGTTCGTAGTGCTAGCTACCGCTGGCACCACTTATTGGGGTATAAGTACGGGTTTCGCCACTTATTGATGCAAAAATGGCGCAAAAAGGTTGCTATGCCACTTACTCGAAGGGGAGAACCCCTTGTCAGCCCAAATGTTAGTGAGATTCCCGTTCTTACCCCAACGGTTCTGCAAATATCGGGTTTGGTACCACCCTATTTACAGTATACCCTGTCCCAGGGTATGATAACGTGATCGAGTGGTCAAATAGCCCCTTTCTAAAGCCAAATGTACCCGCCTTGGGTTACGGCTAGAAAATCTCTACCCTCTCCTTGGAGGTAACAAACCTCCCTGTCAATATAATAATGACGGTACCTCGTAGCTCTATTCCTACCCTGCCTGGGTTACGGAAAATAGTACACAGTTTGTAGAAAATACCTTACTTGTATTCTTCCAAAAGAGTCACATATAACAATAGAAATATCCTTCCCCAATCGGGGTCAAAACGCAGACTCCTTCCCCAAACGGGGTCAAAACATAGACTAAAACATGATAATAACTTTTACAGCACTGTTTGTATGGGTGGACCGTCACTTGGCCCAGCCAATCAGCTACATCCCCATTCAAACCCAATTCTAACTCTTAGATTTATCTTTCAATGACTCCCAAACCAGGAAGTAAAAAATAAACTTGGTTCACAGCTTACCTATTGCAAAACCACTATCACTAAGTAACGGAATTTAACCTGTCGTTTGAAATTATAATATAAGCAAATGTAATTAAGAAAAAGAAAACAGGTCAGTTATATGAAAGGCAAAGAAACAGGGGTTAGAACCCCAGCACCTCCCCCCCGTAAGATACATGGCCGCCCACGCGCTACCGTGGTTCACCCTTACAAACATAAACACTTAACTTCAACTTTACAAAATCCATTTGCCTTCTCTCTTCCACCGCTTGGCTCTGGATCGGTCGTCCTCGACACGTCCCTGCTGTAGGACCACCATGGTCTAAAACGCATAGCATCCGCACTAACTTTTGAAAGTTGAAATCTTCAAGATTCGTAGGTAATGATTGTGCTCAGCACAATTCCAAACAACAAATTTTCTCGCTCTCACGAATTTACATTTGAGAGGAGCAGAGAATCAGTTTCTGGCACATGTGATGATGCCAGCCATCGTGAAAAATTGGCTGCACTAGCCTCTTAATTTCCATCTTTGGAAACAACCCCACATCTCAATCAAAAAGTAAATTGCCCCTTGGCATAATTTCAAATAGTCTAAGGCCGAAAATACAAAGGCCTGTGAAAACGATAAGGGTACTGGAAATGAAGTAAAATTTTCGTGAACCATGAATCGCCTTTTTTCTGGGTTCCCTCCCCTGGGATAATTAACTGAAGAATATACGCTGATGCTAATTGAAAATGAAATTTGGATACATCTCCCACTGAATACAATTTGCCGGAAATAATTGTCCGTTCCCATGAAGAATAACAACTATGATTAGGGTTACTGGGAAAAGGTTCGGGTGAAGTATGAAGTGACCGAGAGAGGGTATACCCCAAGGACTCCAGGTCAGAAAAACAAAATCTTGGTAAAGGGATCACAACTTGTCCACCAGTTGTGCATTGAGGAAAAGGGCTATCTTTCGCGACTTCCCGCAGGGGACCTTCCCCAAGGGATTCCTCCCCTTCATAAAGGAACAAACCCTCTTTTGAGTTGATCAAACTAATATCAGATTCCTTTCCAAATCTTTCCAATCCGACTCGAACTTCTATCTCTCCCATCTTTCCCCCAACCCGTTGTAGGTCCTTCATCTCTCTTTTGTAACCATCTTGTTTTATTGCCCGTGGGTCTTTGACCTCTTTTTCTCCCTTATTATCCATGTTTTCAAGGCACAGCCCATCCAACATTTTATTATTTTTCGCCACTGTAGGCTGAATCTCCAAATATCTCTTTTTTACACTCCTCTTTTCATCTCTACTTTTCTCAATTTTGTCATTCTCGCAAAATACTAAATCATCGTTAAATCTGATTTGGACTCCAGTGTCCACCTTCTTTGACTGCATAACTTCATTGTAGGTCCGTGTCTATTTCATCTGTTGAGTGATATATGGTTCTATCTGATGGTGTTTTTCTTAGGGTATTTCCAGCGGGAGTCGCATACAATTGTGTGTCTGAATCTGATTTTTGTTTTACCGCGGTAGATCTTGTCTAAATTCTTCGTTTGTCCGCTATTATTTCAAGCTTTATTTTAACCTATTCCGTTCAAATGAAAATCCTTTTATCAATGTCTCTTTTTATCCTTTCGTGAAACATTATTTCCTTTTAATTCGCCGATTCTACGTGGGTTCTATGTGGGTGGCGCGACCTCCCTTGTTTTACAAATTAATTATTCGAGTGATCTATTGATTCTTAAATTTTGTTACTTATTATTATCCGACTAAGCACAGCTCGGATAAAATATTTCTCTCTGTGATTTTTTATATATAGTCTCTGTAACCACAATTAGCTACTTTTGTGGGCTAAATTACTTGTCTCTTCGAAAACGCAGAATTCTTTTATTATCAACGCTGTTAATAATTCCTGTTCTTGCTGCCACCAATGTACGTAGTGCTAGCTACCGCTGGTACCACTTATTGGGGTGTAAGTACGGGTGTCGCCACTTATTGATGGAAAAAATGGAGCAAAAAGGTTGCTATGCCACTTACTCGAAGGGGAGAACCCCTTGTCGGCCCAAATTTTAGTGAGATTCCCGCTCTTACCCCAACGGTTCTGCAAATATCGGGTTTGGTACTACCCTATTTACAGTATACCCTGTCCCAGGGTATGATAACGTGATCGAGTGGTCAAATGGCCACTCCCTAAAGCCAAATGTACCCGCCTTGGGTTAAGGATAGAAAATCTCTACTCTCTCCTTGGAGGTAACAACCCTCCCTGTCAATATAATAAAGACGGTACCTCGTAGCTCTGTTCCTACCCTGCCTGGGTTACGGAAAATAGTACACAGTTTGTAGAAAATACCTTACTTGTATTCTTCCAAAAGAGTCACATATAACAATAGAAATATCCTTCCCCAATCGGGGTCAAAACGCAGACTCCTTCCCCAACCGGGGTCAAAACATAGACTAAAACATAATAATAATTTTTACAGCACTGTTTGTATGGGTGGACCGTCACTTGGCCCAGTCAATCAGCTACATCCCCATTCAAACCCAATTCTAACTCTTAGATTTATCTTTCAATGACTCCCAAACCAGGAAGTAAAAAATAAACTTGGTTCACAGCTTACCTATTGCAAAACCACTATCACTTAGTAACGGAATTTAACCTGTCTTTTGAAATTAAACTATAAGCAAATGTAATTAAGAAAACGAATACAGGTCATTTATATGAAAGGAAAAGAAACAGGGGTTAGAACCCCAACACTCATATAAAAGATATTGCTCATATTAACGTTCTTTCTATAAATTCACCATCTAAAATTTCCAAATAGCACTAAAAATGGCACTTTTTGTGCCATGTCTCAAGTGGAAAAGCTGAGGCTATTGGGCCAGGAAAACTTATAAGAGTTATGTTTAATGGCTTATTTGAAAGCTATTGCTCATATCAGCATCCATTTTTTTTTTATCAATTCTACCATTAATAAGTAAGATATAGTACTGAAAACAGCAAGTTTGGTGCCACTTCATAAATGGAAAAGCTCTGAAGTACAAAACAGGTACTATTGTGATCGTTATGTTCCAGAACCCTTAACTGGAGGTTTACAAGAACCCTTCCCAAGCCCCCCTCCCAACCTCCTTAGTAAGCTTCATAGATTGTCTGCTCACCAGTTAGATACTGAAACACTAGCAGGCTACCACACCGTCGTAGATAGATGCTTAATGGCTCAATTATAAGCTATAGCTTATACTTACTAGGTTTTTACAAATTCTACCATCTATTAGATTTCACAGATTTCAATATGAACTAGTTTCTTGGGACAATTTGCAATGAGCTCTTTGTCATGGTTGAAGCATTAGCAGCAGCCTAGTAAAGAGCGAACCACAGCCTATAGTGACTAAAAGTTAAGAAACTTTAAAACTGTCCTTTTTTCTTCTTTTATTTTTCCAGGCCTAGTGGAACACTAGAACATCATAGAGAGATGTTTAAGAGCTCATTCAAAAGCTATCTCTCATATGTACGTGGTTTATACAAATTCCACAATCCGCAAGTGCCATATGGCAGAAAAAAGGGCACTTTATGCCATTTCTTAAGGGATGGGGCTAGTGGGCAACCAAAACATCGTAGATAGATTTTTGATAGCTCATATAAAAACACGAAAAAGTATAGACGACACACACATAAAGTATTGCTCATATTTACGTTCTTCCAATAAATTCTACCATTTGCAAGTTTCAAATGGTACTAAAAACTGCACTTATTGTGCCATGTCTCAAGTAGAAAAGCTGGGGGTAGTGGCTACCAGAACTTCTTAGAGTGATGTTTAATGGCTCATTTGAGAACTTTTGCTCATATCTACTTGCTTTTATCCATTCTACAATTCGTAAGTGAAGTATAGCGCTAAAAACAACACTTTTGGTGCCACTTCTTAAGTGGAAAATCTTGAATGTATAAAACGGCATAATTGTAATAATATGATCCAAAACCCCTAACTCGAGGTTTGCAAGAGCACCTGACACAGGTTCCTCCTCCATGCCCCCTTAATAAGCTACGCAATGGAAGTCCTACAAACACCAATATATTAAATTAGACTATTAGAGACGTGGGTCTCTTAGTACAGTGCTGGACTTCAAATTAGATCATCATGCGTTTCGTTCCTCCTTGGATTTTTTTTCAATCATGGTTTGTCCGTTCTTATATTAATTTTTAGATAATCCACTATTTTTGCAAATGTGATGCACTCATTTTTCAAAGCATATCCCAGGAAGACTCATTTTAAAGCTATTGCTCATATCTACGTGCTTTTCATTAATTTTACCATCCATAGGTGCCATATAGCAGTAAAAACGGCACTTTTCGTGCCACTTCTTAAGTGGAAGAGTTTGGGAGCATAAAATGGTATCATTGCAACAATTATGGTCCAAAGCCCTTAACTGGAGGTTTATAAGAAGCCCTCGCATATACTCCCCCTTCAGACCCTCTTATTAGGGTTCATAAATCTTCTACTCATCTTAAAAGTAAAAGATTATTGCGAAAACAAATTAACTAAAACTAAAGACTTTTAAACTAAAAATCTACCGAAAATTTAGCTTGTATGATCAACAGTTTTGAACTGAACCTACAAATTTCACTCTGCGATGAAGCCTGTGTGCTAGTTCTAATGGCGGTAATTGAGGGGAAGGGACGTCCTTCCCCTTTATTTTTTGCTCCTGTCTAGGTTTTGAAAACACCTTTTTTTTATTTCATTGAAAAAGGTCCTTTTTTTCATTTTAAAATAATAGGTGGAAAAACGGAGAGTGCACTTTATGAGAATGCGCTATCAAGTCAAATTTACCAAAAGTGATTAGGCATAAATATACGCCTTTAAATGCACCCTTAAACAGCTCCATAAGTTTTCAACTGAAACTAAGGAATGACATTAAAACGAACAAAAATTATTCTGTATAAATTAAAAAGATCATGGCAGCGTTGTTTCTACATTAAATTTGAATAAAAGACGAGCAAAGATTAATCTAAAAAAAACAAAGATTTTCCAGGGGAAGTAAAGAGCGAAGATGAAACTTAAAAAGGACAAAAATTATTGCTTCACAGCCTATCTAATATATACCAATCAAACTAGTACAAATAAACCAACTAATTATGTTTTCCTGTGTTTCTAGGATTATAGAAAACTAGCGCGTCACTGAAAACACAAAATAATATAGGAGTTTTGGTACAGTAAAAGCAAACCAATTAAGGATACTTTTTACAGAATCAAAATATTATCAATCAAACAGTTCGTGGTAACGAACTGTAAGTAAGGAGCGACCCGGCTCAATGGTAACCGAAACTCTAGAAAACGGGTTTTTGATACCAATAGATACATAAAAAAAAAATCAGATTTCAATGCTGATTTCAAATATATATAACTTTCATCAAGTTTAGTAATACCCATCAACAGTCACGCGCCTGAGAAAATTTGGCTGATTTTCAAAATAGGGGGGAAGACCCCCTAAAAGCTATAGAACCTTAATGAAAATCACACCATCATATTCAGCGTATCAGAGAACCCTACTATAGAGGTTTCAAGCTCCTATCTACAAAAATGTGGAATTTTGCATTGTTTTGGCCATTTTGTTCAGCATGGTCGAGAATATGATAGCTATGTCTTTTAGGATGACTTAATCCCCCGAAGTCTCCGGGGGGAGGGCTAAAAGTTATGAACTTTACCCAATGTTAACATATAGTATTGGTTATTGGGAAGTATGCAGAAGTTTTCAGGAGGTTTTTTTTCTGGTAGTGGGGGGGGGGTCGGGGGTTATGTTGGAGGATCTGTACATGAAGGAAGTTTTCATGGGGGAAGGGAAATTGCCATGAAGGGGGCGCCAGACTTGCCAGCATTATTTATTGGTTATTGGGAAGTATATAGACATTTTCAGGAAGTATTTTTTTCTGGAGGGGGGGGGGGGCTGGAGGAGGTTACTCGGGAGAATCTTTCCGTGGAGGATGTTTCTTTGGGGTAAGGGATATTTCTATGCAGGGGGCGCCGGATTTCCAAGCATTATTTAAAAAAACGATCAGAAATTAAATAAAAAAACAAGTTTTTTCAACTGAAAGTAAGAAGCAACATTAGAAATTAAAACGAACAGAAATTATAACATATATGAGGGGGTTCTCCCCAAAGTCAATACCTCGCTCTTTACGCTACAGTTTTTTTTTCTAATTAAACGGCCTTTGTGATTCAGGGGTTTGTGAATTAAAATTTAACTTTTAACTTAAAGAGCGTGGTGTTGACTAAGGGGAGAACCCCCTCATATACGTAATAACATATACGTAATAAAAAAAAACAATAAAAAAACAAGCGATACGGCTCAATAGTAATCGAAACTTTTCTAAAAAAGGAATTTTGATGTCAATAGATGTATCGAAAGAATCGTCTTGTGATGCTGATTCTATATATATAAACTCTATTTAAGCCTCGTACTACTTATTAAAGGCTACAAGCCTAAAAATCTTTACCCGCTCTAATGAAAAGGGGGGACACATCCCCTGCAAGTGAATGAATTTTAATGAAAATTACACTGCAAGAATTTAGCGTATCAGAAAACTCTATTACCCAGGTTTCAATCTCATATCTACAAAAATCTGCGACTTTGTATTTTTTGCTAGAAAAAAAATACACGAATATAGAAGTTAGTTACGTAAGTTAATTTGTAAATTACGTCATAACCAAATTTAGAGACATCCATTTAGCAAAATAAAAGTAAAATTCTTATGAAAATTTTGTTTACTTATCCAATGACGGTGAGCCAAAATAAAAGCTGCCTTAACTAAAAAACGAACAGAAATTAAATAAAAAAAACAAGTTTTTTTAAACTGAAAGTAAGGAGCGACATTAAAACTTAAAACGAACAGAAATTATTCCGTATATGAAAGGGGCTTTCCCCTCCTCAACGCCTCGCTCTTTACGCTAAAGTTTGACTCTGTCTCACAACTTTATTTTTTAAAACAATAAAAAACTTTAGCGTAAAGAGCGAAGCGTTGAGGAGGGGACAGCCCCTTTCATATACGGAATAATTTCTGTTCGTTTTAAGTTTTAATGTCGCTCCTTACTTTCAGTTTAAAAAACTTGTTTTTTTTTATTTAATCCCTTTTAGGATCAATCTCTTTTAAGATAAATAAAAATTCATTTTAGGATTGTTACTTTATTTTATTTTTTCCTTTAATTTGGTATCAGATTTGCACAATGGCTCATTTCAATGCCTGGCTGTCGTTTTGGTTTTAAAAAGAACATGTCGTAATTAGTTTGTAGACAAGTTCGAAGTAAAGCCATCTTGATAGCATTAGGACTAAAGACTAGCATTAGAATTTGTATCATAGCTTGAAATTAGCTGTTGTGTAAAGACAAATAACCGCTTTTTCAGATTTCATCTTATGTCTTATATGACCTTCATTTCAAGCAATACTAATGCATATTTCTTACATTTGAAGATTGTTTATTAATCACTATTGGTATTATAGCTTATAGCACTATTGAATATTATACCAAAATGCTACCTGATAAATCAATTCAATATTTCTGTATGCTGTTCAATGACTTTGCGGTTATTAAAATAATATTTAATTTTACGCTTATGTTTTTAAGATAATTTTAATTGTATATGGAAAGTTACTGATGTCACAACTGGTGTAAGACTATGAAAAGCCTTATAGATTGATTTATTGTTCTCAAGTTTCATACTCATTTTTCACTCCCAAATCAATATTCCTATTTTTAATACTTGATTTTTGTGTTTTCAGTAAAGCGCTAGATTTTGTAATCCTAGAAACACAGGGAAACATAATTAGTTTGTTTATTTGTACTAGTTTGATTGATATATATTAGATAGGCTGTGAAGCAATAATTTTTGTCCGTTTTAAGTTTCAACTTCGCTCTTTACTTCTCTTGGAAAAACTTTGTTTTTTTTAGATTGTTCAGAAGTGCCTTGAGTGCCACGCTTGGTAGATTATTTGATTTTATTTTTTGCTCGTTTTTGGTTTATTGGAGTTCATTACTTTTCTTTGAAAAACTTATTGTGTGGAAAAAGTTTTTCTAATTAATTTCTGTTCGTTTATATTGACATAGGCTTTTCAGGGAAAAAAATAATACTTTAAATCTTTTCTTTTTTTTAAGACTTTATAGTTTGGCCAGCTATTTGTATGCTGGAGAAAATTTTTCAGCAATTTTTAACAAAATATACCCTTTTAAAAATCTGGACACAAATAGAAGTGTTTAATTTAGTTTCTTACCTCCTTTAGTTGACTCGGAATACAAAACTTGATACCATTTGCAAAAAAAATCTGTTTACTTTCTTTGATAGCTTGGTTACACTTACGCTATTTTGATTTGGTTAAATTTTAAGAGCAGAAGCAGCCCGAAATTTTGAACATTATACCCTCACTTGTTCTTTGAATACTGCTGAGATGCCTTATTTGGAATTATCATTAACAAAGTGCATTTTCATTTAATCTTAAGGCAGACATTTAGTTTTTAAACATAATAGGCGAATGGGAGGGTGGGCGTGGGAGGGGGACTAGTTGCCCTCCAATCACTTTCGACTATTAAAAGGGCATTAGTACTTTCTATTTTGAATTGAATGAGCCCTTTTCAAAACTCCTTTGACATCTCTTTCGATACGAAGTGCCCTAGTCTAAACAAAAAAATAATAATAAATTGCAACCAAATTGATCTTTAGTATAAAAATGTCAAGCCTTCCAATCACTTTCGAGAATTAAAAAGGGCGCAAGCCCTTTCAATTTAAAATCAAATGAGCCCTTTTTTGAGTATCTACGACAAAGCTTTCTATAAACACCTTATATGCCCCCAGGTCATAACTTACAACCCTTGCCCTGAGGGCTGTGAGGGGGCTGTCATCCTCAAAGACATAATTTCCAGAACTTTCAACTACGTTAAAAAAAAACGGCTATCTCAAAAATTTGATTGGATGTGTTTGGGAAAAGGGTGGGTGTGAGAGGGGGGTTAGGTGCCTTTCAATCCCTTTCGACCATTAAAAAGGGCACTGGTCCTTCCAATTACCATTCAAATGAGCCCTTTTGAAGTTTCTACGACAAAAATTTCTATAAAAGCCATATATGCCCCCAGGGCATAACTTACAACCTTTGCCCTGAGGGTTGTGGGGGGGGACGGTTGTCATCCTCAAAGACCTAATTCCCAGAAATTTCAACTGAGTTGAACAAAATGAATATTTCAAAATTTTGATTGGTCGTGTTTGGGAAAATGGTGGGCGTGAGAGGGGGGTGAGTTGCTCTTCAATCACTTTCGACTATTAAAAAGGGCTTTACCCGTTTCAATTTCAAATCGAATGAGCCCTTTTTGAAGTCTCTACGACAACTTTTTCTAAAAAAAAAGCCTCATATGCCCCCTGGGCATAACTTACAACCCTTGCCCTGAGGGCTGTGGGGGGGGGGGGGTTGTAATCCACAAAGACAAAAATTACTGAACTTTCAACTACGTAGAAAAAAGTGACTAACTCAACATTTTGATTGTATACGTTTGGGGAAATGGTGGGCGTGAGAGAGGGATTAGTTACCCCCCAATTCTTTAGACTATTAAAAAGTGCACTAGCCATTTCAATTTCCAATCGAATAAGCCCTTTTTGAAGTTTCTACGACAACGCTTTCTATAAAAACCTTATATGCCCCCAGGGCGAAACTTACAACCCCTACCCTGAGGGCTGTGTGTGTGTGTGTGGGGGGGGGGTTATCATCCTTAGATACCTAATTTCTGAAACTTTCAACTATATTGAACAAAAAGGCAATCTAAAAATTTTGATTGGATGTGTTTGGAGGGAAAAGTGGGTGCGAGAGGGGAGTTAGTTGTCCTCCAATCAATTTTGACTATTAAAAAGGGCACTGGCCCTTGAATTTCCAATCGAAAGCACCCTTTTTCAAGTTTCTACGGCAAAACTTTCAATAAAAACCTTATATGCCCCCAGGGCATAACTTGTATTCCTTGCTCTGAGGGCTCTGAAAAGGAGGGGTTGTCATCCTCAAAAACCTAATTTCCAGAATTTACAACTACGTTGAACAAAATGGCTATCTCAAAATTTTGATTGGATATGTTTGGATAAATGGTAGGCAAGAGAGGGGGGCTAGTTCCCCTCCAGTCTCTTTCGACTATTAAAAATGACACTAGCCCTTTGAATTTCCAATCAAATGAGCCCTTTTTTAAGTTTGTACGACAAAGCTTTCAATTAAATCTATATATGCCCCCATGGCATAACTTATAACTCTTGGCCTGAAGACTGGCGGGGAAGGGGGGATTGTCCTGCTCAAAGGTATAATTTCCAGAACTTTCGACTATATTGAACAAAAGGGCTATCTCAAAATTTTGATTGGATGTTTTTGGGGAAATGAAAGGCGTAGCAGGGGTGTTGGTTGCCTTTCAATTACTTTCGACTATTAAAAACGGCACTAGCCATTTCAATTTCCAATCGAATGAGCGCTTTTTGAAGTTTCTACGACAACACTTTCTATGAAAACCTTATATGCCCCTAGGGCATAACATACAACTCTTACCCTGAGGAATGGGGGGGGGTCGTAATCCTCAAAGACCTAATTTCCAGAACTTTCAACTATGTTGAACAAAGTGGCTATCTCAAAATTTTGATTGGATGTGTTTTGAGAAAATTTGGGCGTCAGGGGGGGGGGGGGTAGTTGCCCTCCAATCACTTTCGACTATTAAAAAGGGCACTAGCCCTTTGAATATCCAATTGAATGAGCCTTTTTGAAGTTTCTACGACGACATATTCTATAAAAACCTTATATGCCCCCAGGGCATAACTTAAAACCCTTGCCCTGAGGGCTGTGGGGGAGTTTCCTCCTCAAAAACATAATTTCTATATGGAAATCAACTACGCTGAACAAAATGGCTATCTTAAAATTTTGATTGGATGTGTTGGGGGAAATGGTGGGCGTGGAAGGGGTGTTAGTTTTCTTCCGATCACTTTCGACTATTAAAAAGGGCACAAGCCACTCCAATATCCTATTGAATGAGCCCTTTTTGAAGTTTCTACGGTATTTTCTTCGATACAAAGTACCCTGGTCTAAAGGAAAAAAAATATTACATTGTGCAAGCATCGTTCTTATATGCCACCAGGGCATAACTTAAAGCACTTGTTCTGAGGGCTGTGGGGGACTGTCCTCCTCAAAAACATAATTTGTATCTGGAAATCAACTACGCTGAACAAAATGGATATCTCAAAATGTTGTTTGGATGTGTTTGAGGAAATGACGGGCGTGGATGGGGTGTTAGTTGCCTTCCAATCACTTTCTAAAATTAAAAAGGGCACTAGCCATTCCAATTTCCAATTGAATGAGCCCTTTACCAAGTCTCTGCAACAACTCCTTTGATACGAAGTGCCCAGGTATAAATAAATAGCACAATGTGCCAACATCGTTCTTAGTATAGGCAGCGCGATTGCGCTGCCTATGATTGGTCTGATATGATCTGATCTTGGTCTGATCTGACTTGTTATCGGTCTGATCTGATCTGTTCTTGGTCTGATCTGACTTGTTATCGGTCTGATCTGATCTGTTCTTGGTCTGATATGATCTGTTTTCGGTCTGATCTGATCTGTTTGTTGTTTAATGTGAAATTACAAACAGGAAAAGGCCGATGGCTTTATCTTAATTGGAATAGTAAGAGACGACCTGGCTACAATCTACGATTATGACGTCATTGATCAATCTTTAACATAAAATAGGCCGTTTTTCGTACAAAAATGATTCTATTTTAAAAATAATTTGTTTTAATTACAAAAAATTTTCAACCCCATTAATTTCCTTTAAAATGAGCCATTGAACAACTCTCTACAATGCTCCATTGCCAAGCTATCTATGGAAAAGAAAAGAAAAAAAAAGATGCCGTGCAGGCGGAACGCGGTAGTAGCTGCCACTTTTCTTTATTTTTAAGCCAATATATTTCCCTTGCTGTTCAAGCCAAGGGACGGTAAGTTTCCTAAATAGGGGTTTTGAACAAGGTGGTTCTAATAGTGTACTTTTTGTTTTGATTTGACTCTATTTTTAGGAGTTGTGGGTTATTATATTTCTTAACATTGGACGTAATCCTCTCTTACTAGGTTGCTAGCTACCGCTGCAACCTGGATCTATATAATAATTCCTTTTAGGACTTCAGTTACCATGGGCTAGAGTTCGATCTCTAATGTAAATTGACCATGAAAATGCAGCTTTTTCATAAAAAATGATTTTATATACAAAACAATTTAATTACAAAAGGTATTTAAACCCATCAGTTTCCTTTAAAATGAGCCATTACATAGCTCTCTCTGATTCTCAAGTGCTGAGCGAGCTGAGGAGGAAAAAAGGAAAAAAAAGAAGCCCTCGATGCAGAATATCCTGGTTGAAGCCAATTTTCTTGATTTTTAAGCCAAGATACTTCTCTTGTTGTTCAAGCCAAGGGATGGTAAGTTTCCAAAATAGGGGTTTTGGACAAGACGGTTCTAATAGTGTACTTCTTGTTTTGATCTGACTTTATATTTAGGAGTTATGGGTTATTATATTTTTTAGTATTGGACGTGATCGTCTCTTACTAGGTTGCTAGCTACCGCTGCAACCGGGATTGGTTCTTTAATATAAGGTTCATTAATCATATATTTTAAAAAAATCCTATATGGTCTAGTGGCTAGGATAGCTGGCTCTCACCCAGTTGGGTCAGGTTCGATTCTCGGTATGGGGAATGTTTGCCTATAATGATTTCTTTAGGAAAAGTAATAACTGTACTGTTCCTATATATAAAAACTTCAGCTATCTCTTTGACCATGATATAGATGAAACTTACATAATCCACATTTATAGTGAACTTAAAAAACCTTTAATATAATTCACCAATCTCTGAAATTGCTCTTTATACTAAAAATTTCGCATAGTATAGGCTAGTTATAACTAGTATATGAAAATGTAATTCTTTATAAAACTATTGATTCAATTTTAAATGTTTTTTGTTAATTACAAAAGCACGTACATGTGACACATTCCTGATGCTATAATAACATAAGCTACTGCAGTGTTTTAGGAAATTTTGTTTTTCGTAAAAGTTGATTATACTGAGATAAAATTTATTACAAAAGGCACTATATGTGGCAATTTTCTTTTAAAATGAGCCATTAAACAGCTTTCTATGATGTTCTAAGTGTCCCACTACATGAGGAAAAGAAGAAAAAAAGATGCCGTATTTGGAAAATATCGTAGTTGAAACAACTACTGTTGTTTTCAAACCAACAGATTTTCCTTGTTATTCAAGCCATGGGACGGTAAGTTTCATATATAGGGGTTTCGGACAAGATGTTTCTAATAGTGTACTTTTTGTTTTGATCTCACTCTGTTTTCAGGAGTTATGTGCTATTACATCTTGTAGTATTGGACGTGATTGTCTCTTACCAGGTTGCTAGCTACTGCTGCAACCCGGATTAGTATGATAACAAGATATATCTTAAGGTAAATTACAAACAGAAAAAAGCCTACGGATTTTTCCTAGTTTCAATCAAAGTTTATATAATTATCCAGTAAGCTTATCGCAGATCATTTCTGGTCTTCGTTCTCGATGCGAACAAAAAGCTCCTCCCACTTCTTCGTGCAGTTATGGATCAGTGTGTTTGCGTCTATCAATGGAAAATGGTTACTAAGTGCATTATTCGTAATACCGGGTTTCCACTTGTTTCCGATTGTTTCGTGTCTGACTTGTCTACCCGTGAAAAAATCTGATGCCGCCTATGTTTCTACGTTCTCTGGAGCACTCGCACCCCGGTCCGGGTTTCTATAATGGGTGAGATAGAGAATGATCATACTGGATAATTATATAAATAATTTCTGAGACCACACTGGCTAATCATGATAAACAAAAAATCGCGAAGAAAGGAAACGAGGACAATTAACAGCCAGTGAAAAAATTGAAAAATTATGCAAATATTTCGGTCAAGACCTCCGCTTGACCGTCCTCAGTGCAGAATAAAACTGATAAAAATATAAAAACCAAACCTTAAAATAAAAACACGAAACTAAAATTGGACGACCCTTTCCTAGTAACGGTGAAAGGGTAACTGAATAAAAAACACAAGTCTAAATGGCATTTCAGAATTTCATTTTGCGTAAAGCACTTTTAAAGGCTGATCACTTT
Source organism: Artemia sp. Qi Xiang Cuo (assembly GCF_049724085.1). Lineage (NCBI taxonomy): Eukaryota > Metazoa > Arthropoda > Branchiopoda > Anostraca > Artemiidae > Artemia > Artemia sp. Qi Xiang Cuo. The sequence continues at coordinate 525,291 of NC_142814.1, forward strand.
CCAGTTTGATTGTTATCGGAGACTCTATTCGATTGCACAATATAACTTTGTGGATGTATGTAAAAACGATCAGAATTAATAATTTTGTCATAAATGGGACTTATAAAAATTTCTCCAGTGTCTCTATTGAGAGCTACCTTTCGGTGAATGTGCTTTTTTATTTCAACTGCCTCCCTGAAAATTTGCGTGAGACCTTTAACGTGGGCAACGATAGAGGCCTCGTCAAACAAAATGAAATGGTGTGGACTCTCGTACACATGTTGCGCCAAGGTGCAACATGTGTAACAAGGTGTAACAAGGTGCAACAAGGTGCAACAAGGTGCAAAAAGTGCTTTACGCAAAATGAAATTCTGAAATGCCATTTAGACTTGTGTTTTTTATTCAGTTACCCTTTCACCGTTACTAGGAAAGGGTCGTCCAATTTTAGTTTCGTGTTTTTATTTTAAGGTTTGGTTTTTATATTTTTATCACTTTTATTCTGCACTGAGGACGGTCAAGCGGAGGTCTTGACCGAAATATTTGCATAATTTTTCAATTTTTTCACTGGCTGTTAATTGTCCTCATTTCATTTCTTCACGATTTTTTGTTTATCATGATGAGCCAGTGTGGTCTCAGAAATTATTTGAGACTAGCTTACGGGGAGCTTTTGACCAAGTCTGTTCTTAATTATTTTGATTTGTCTAAAAAACACGCCAACCTTTTTAATCAACAAGAATTTTTACAGCGTTGTAGAGTAAATATAATTCTCCCTAGTTCTCTTATTGTCCCCCTAAACATAGTCACAAAACCCTAACGGAATTTTTGGTATTGGTTTGTTTTTCAGTCTTTGGTTCACATTTTAAAAGACCAAAAAAAACGACGTTTTTTCATAAGTAACACAATTTCAAAAACTAGACATTTTCTAAAGAAAAACCTTTCGACGACGGATTTTCAGAAGATTTTTGGATTAGCTCAGAATACTGTCCGCCACGACTTTTGTATGGCCAAGCCTCATTTATCAGAAAAGTTTGAAAAATTAGAGTACGAAAAATTTCAGAATTCCAGATGTTTTCTTCCGAGATTTTGTCCTGGTCCGGCCATTGAGAACCTATCTTCTAAAGTTCTTACTTCGGAAGAAACCCATGTTTTGTCCAAGAGACCTAAATTTTGCCTACCTCAAACACAAGTGAATTTCGCAGAGATAGTCTCCAATGTGGAGGCGGGTATATTTGGTTCACGTGGTGCTATGGAAAATCCAGATTTACTTCGAGGAGGGGTGGTTAAGAATATTCTTGATTTCATTCCATATTCCCCAAGGTTAAAAAATCAGGAAACACAAACTCTCAAAAAATTAAAAAAAGACCCACACATCATTATCACCAGAGCTGATAAAGGAAATAAAATTGTTATCCTTGATAAAACTTCATATAATACAAAAGTTACAGATATTTTATCCGACACCCATACTTACAAGCCCATAGATTCAGACCCCACCGATAAGTTCACACGTTTAGTACGAAAGGAGCTAGGATTTTTGCAAACTGAAAGACTTATTACTCCACAAATGTATAAATTATTTTACTCTAAACGTTGTTCAGCTCCTAAATTCTACGGGCTCCCAAAAATCCACAAAGATGGAGTCCCTCTACGCCCAATTGTGGCTTCTTATAGCTCTCCGACTGCCATATTAGGGAAATGGTTGTCAACACTTTTTCGCCCCCTTATGCAAACACAAACTTCATACATAAGAAACTCAGTTCACCTTGTTGAAAAACTGAAAGACATTGAAATAAAAAAAGATACAATTTTGGCCAGTTTCGATGCCATTTCTATGTATACGTCTTGCGACAATAAAAAATGTGAACTAGCTCTTCAAAGGAAATTAGAAGATAATATTGATCAAATAGACTACAAAACACTGGACATAGAAACTATTATGCGTCTCGTCCGTCTTTGCAATAGTTCCTCCTCATATTTCCGATATAATAATCAATTTTTCACCCAAATTAGAGGTTTACCTATGGGTACAAGTCTTTCACCATTTTTGGCAACTTTTTATATGGAATTCATAGAAATCTCTGCTCTGGAAAATTTTCCTATAAAACACCGTTTCTGGGGTAGGTTTGTCGATGATATTATTTCTCTGTGGGAGCACGGAGGAGAGTCACTCAACTCCTTCTTAACTCATCTAAACACTTTGGACTCTAACCTTCAGTTCACTTTAGAACTAGAACATAACCACAAACTTCCTTTTCTAGATGTTTTAAATTTCAATAAGTCTCCTGGCCTTGAATTTTCTATTTATAGAAAGCCTACGCATAACGATAGTTATTTGCATTTGTCCTCCAACCACTCTCCCTGCATGAAAAGAGGAATTGTTATTTCTTTGGTTGACCGAGTAATAAGAATATGCTCAGAGCCTCACATATACTCAGAATTGAATTATATTAAGGACATTTTATTTTGCAATGGCTACCCTATAAAATTACTTGAGACCATTATAGACAGAAGACGAAAAAAGGCAGAGGGGAGGGCATCAGGTCCACAAGCCCCAACAGATACCGTCCCATTGGTGGATGATAAGAAACTTTTCACTGTTCTACCCTACATTCCAAAATTGGGTGACAAACTGAAAAGAATCCTTAAAAAACATAAACTTAGCGTCGCCTTTAAAAATTCAAATATTACACAGAACTTTTTTAACAACGGCAAAGATAAAACCAGCCCTATTCTGGGTAGTGGTGTTTATAGAATCCCTTGTTCTTGTGGCTGTTTTTATGTTGGTAGAACCCAACAGCAATTGGGGGAGAGGTTATCTGAGCACAAGTCCTCAATTGACAAGGCAATGAGGTTACGCCAAAGGCCTGAGCTTTTTGATTCCGCCTTGGCGCAACATGTGTACGAGAATCCACACCATTTCATTTTGTCTGACGAGGCCTCTATCGTTGCCTCCGTTAAAGGTATCACGCAAGTTTTCAGGGAGGCAGTTGAAATAAAAAAGCACATTCACGAAAAGGTAGCTCTCAATAGAGACACTGGAGAAATTTTTCTAAGTCCCATTTATGACAAAATTATTAATTCTGATCGTTTTCTGATCCACAAAGTTATATTGTGCAATCGAATAGAGTCTCCGATAACAATCAAACTGGAAAGCGATCAGCCTTTAAAAGTGCTTTACGCAAAATGAAATTCTGAAATGCCATTTAGACTTGTGTTTTTATTCAGTTACCCTTTCACCGTTACTAGGAAAGGGTCGTCCAATTTTAGTTTCGTGTTTTTATTTTAAGGTTTGGTTTTTATATTTTTATCAGTTTTATTCTGCACTGAGGACGGTCAAGCGGAGGTCTTGACCGAAATATTTGCATAATTTTTCAATTTTTTCACTGGCTGTTAATTGTCCTCGTTTCCTTTCTTCGCGATTTTTTGTTTATAATTATATAAACTGTGGTTTCAATAGTAAGAGACGAATCTCAGAGAATTAAGCAGCTAAGTAAGTCATATAAGCCACCATATCCTGGAAAATTTTACAAATGACAATACTGCTACAAAGGCTAAGGCTGCTTCTATTTATTCATATTTCAGTTGCTATAGTGAGGCATTCTTTCTTTATTAAAACTTTATGTAAAATTTATTTTTAAAATTTCACCCATTTTATTTCAGAGTTGAATTGTTGCTGAAAATATTTTTGGAAAATATTTGTTGACTGTAAATATTTTTGTATTTCATATAATAATCACTTTTTATCAAAACCGATCATTTAAAATGACAATTTAGTTCGTTGTTTACTTTGAAATTTTAGTTACTATTTGCCGTGCCGTGGTTTGTTATTTACTAGGTTTCAATTATATCCAGTAAAACTTACATAGTCCCCATTTATAATGAACTATATCGATTCTTTATGTAAAATTAAATAAAAAAAAACAAGTTTTTTTAACTGAAAGTAAGGAGCGACATTAAAACTTAAAACGAACAGAAATTATTCCGTATATGAAGGAGGCTGCCGCCTCCTCAACGCCTCGCTCTTTACGCTAAAGTTTTTTTATTGTTTAAAAAAATAAGAATTGTGAGAAAGTCAAACTTTAGCGTAAAGAGCGAGACGTTGAGGAGGGGACAGCCCCCTTCATAAACGGAATAATTTCTGTTTGTTTTAAGTTTTAACGTCGTTCCTTACTTTCAGTTAAAAAGCTTGTTTTTTTTCTTATTTAATTTTGAACGTTTTTGAATTAATGCAAGCTTTGATTTTGGTTCAACGTACATGAATAATTAAAACAGAATTTGCATATTATATTTGGTTAAATGGCTTTCTCGAAACTTGTTTAATTTTATTTACGAACGTTTTTATTAGTAATAAATATACGTAACTTAGAATTAACTTACGTAACGAACTTCTATATTCATAAATTTTTAACACGTATATTAGGGGGTTCGCCCCCTAGTCAATACCCTGCTCTTTAAACTATAGTTCGAATTTTTTTTCCAGTTCTTTAAAAACGACCTCTTAATCACAATCAGTTGATCAGTTGAAAAACTTGTTTTTTTTATTTAATTCCTGATCTTTTTCTTTAATAATGCTGGGAAATCCGGCGCGCCCTTCATGGCAATGTCCCTTCCCCCCTGACAACTTCCTTCATGGAAAGATCCTTCCATATAGCCCCCAACCCTCTCCGTCCCCCACCGAAAAGAAAAAATCTCCACTGAAAAAGTCTGTATAATTCCCAATAACCAATACTATATGTTAACATTGAGTAAAGTTCATAACTTTCAGCCCTCCCCCGGGGACTTTGGGGAATCAAGTCATCCTAAAAGACATTTTTATCATATTTTCGACCATGTTGAACAAAATGGCTATCTCAAAATTTTGATCGGGTGACTTTGGGAAAAAAAATGAGCGTGGGAGGGGGCCTAGTTGCCCTCCATTTTTCTCGGTCACTTAAAAAGGGCACTAGAACTTTTAATTTCCGTTCCAATGAGCCCTCCCACGTTATTCTAGGACCACTGGGTCGATACGATCACCCCTGGGGAAAAAAAAAAAACAAACAAACAAATAAACACGCATCCGTGATCTTTCTTCTGGCATAAAATGGAAAATTCAACATTTTTGCAGATAGGAGCTTGAAACTTCTACAGTAGGGTTCTCTGATACGCTGAATCTGATTGTATGATTTTCGTTAAGGTTCTATAGCTTTTAGGGGGTCTTTCCCCCTTTGTTCGGAAATCAGCCAAATTTTCTCAGGCGCGTAACTTCTGATGGGTAAGATTAAACTTAATGAAACTTATATATTTGAAATCAGAATTACAATCTTATTCTTTTGATGTATCTATTGGTACCAAAATTCCGTTTTCTAGAGCTTCGGTTACCATTGAGCCGGGTCGCTCCTTACTTACAGTTCGTTACCACGAACTGTTTGATTAAATAAAAAAAAACAAGTTTCCCTAACTGAGAGTAAGGAGTGACATTAAAACTTAAAACGAACAGAAATTATTCCGTATATGAAAGGGGCTGTGCCCTCCTCAACGCCTCGCTCTTTCCGCTAAAGTTTTTTATCGTTTAAAAAAATAGAGTTGTGAGACAGAGTCTAACTTTAGCGTAAAGAGCGAGGCGTTGAGGAAGGGACAGCCCCTTTCATATACGGAATAATTTCTGTTCGTTTTAATTTTTAATGTCACTCCTTACTTTCAGTTAAAAACACTTGTTTTTTTTATTTAATTTCTGATCGTTTATTAGTTAATGCAGCTTTTATTTTGGCTCGCCGTCATTGAATAAGTAAACAAAATTTGCATAAAAATTATACTTTTCTTTTGCTAAATGGCTGTCTATAAATTTGGTTCTGACGTAATTTACGAATTAACTTCCGTAACTAACTTCTATACTCGTATATTTTTCTTCTGGCAAAAAAATACAAAGCTGCATATTTTTACATATACGAGTTTGAAACATATTTAGTAGGGTTTTCTGATACGTTGAATCTGACGGTGTGATTTTTTTTAAAAATTTTTCACTTGTATTGGATGTTTCCCCTCTCTTTAAAAAATCATATAAATTTTCTTAGGCTCGTAGCCTTTGATGAGTAATATTAAACTTAATAAAATTCATATATTTAGAATCAACATTATAAGCCCATTCTTTTGATACATTTATTGACATCAAATTTCAGTTTTTAAAAGTTTCGATTACTATTGAGCCGTATCGCTTGTTTTTCTTATTGTTTTTTTTTTATTACGTATATGTTATTACGTATATGATGGGATTCTCCCCTTAGTCAATACCACGCTCTTTACGTTAAAAGTTAAAAAAAATTTTAATTCACAAACCCCGGAATCACAAAGGCGGTTTAATTAGAATAGATAGCTTTTTTGAAAGCACTAAAAAAAAAACTGTAGCGTAAAGAGTGAGGTATTTACTTGGGGGAGACCATCCTCATATAAGTAATAATTTCTGTTCATTTTAAGTTCTAATGTTGATTGTTACCTTCAGTTGAAAAAACTTGTTTTTTTTTGTTTGTTTTTTTTTTAATTTAATTTCTGATCGTTTTTTAAATAATGCTTGGAAATACGGCGCCCCCTTCATAGAAATGTCCCTTACCCCAAAGAAACATCCTCCACGGAAAGATTCTCCCGAGTAACCCCCTCCTCCAGCCCCTCCTCCCCCACCAGAAAAAAATTCTTCCTGAAAATGTCTGTATACTTCCCAACAACCAATACAATTTGTAAGCAATGGGCAAAGTTCATAACTTGCAGCCCTTCCCCTGGGAACTGTGGGGGATTAAGTCATCGTAAAAACATATTTATTAGATTTTCGACTATGCTGAACAAAATGGCTATCTCAAAATTTTAATTGGGTGACTTTCAGAAAAAAATGAGCGTGGGAGGGGGCCTAGTTGCCCTCCATTTTTTTGGTCACTTAAAAACGGCACTAGAACTTTTAATTTTCGTTCCAATGAGCCCTCTTACGATATTCTAGGACCACTTGGTCAATACAATTACCCCTGGGAAAAAAAACAACAAATAAACACGCACCCGCGATTTTTCTTCTGGCAAAAAAAATAAAATTCCACATTTTTGTAGATAGGAGCTTAAAACCTCTACTTTAGGGTTCTCTGATACGTTGAATATGATGGTGTGAATTTCATTAAGGTTCTATAATTTGTAGGGGGTCTGTCCCACTTTTTTTGAAAATCAGCCCAATTGTCTCAGGCGCGTAACTTCTGATTGGTAAGATCAAAATTGATGAAACTTATATATTTGAAATCAGAATTAAAATTTGATTTTTTCGATGTATCTATTGGTATCAAAATTCCGATTTTTTAGAGTTTCGGTTACCATTGAGCCGGGTCGCTCCTTACTTACAGTTCGTTAACACGAACTGTTTGATAAACTTGTTTGTAACCTCCCGTTGCAACCTGGATTCTGACACTTATTAAGTCATTTCAATGAACCTTCAGAATGCTTTGAATAATAAATTCCTCGTTATTCAAGCCAAAGGATAGTTAGTATCCTATATGGGGGTATTGGAAAAGGCAATTCTAATAGTGTACTTCTTTTTTGACCTGGCTCTAGTTTTAGAAGTTATGGGTAATTGTATTTCTTAGTATGGGACGTATTAGCAGAGACTTATTACTTTATTGCCACAAGCTTGAAAATCATGTAGCAATTAATGTTTATCTGCCTACAAATTACAACAACGAACAATGTGATTTACGGTTTGCGTCTGCCTGCAAGCTTCTAGGCGGGTTTCTTAAAAAGTTGCCTCTAAACCTGCTATCATCAGCGGAGATTTTAATGTAAATATAACTAGATCAATGTCTCCCCGATCACAAATCTTTTGGAGCTGCGTTCCTCCTGACTATTGTGTATGACCTAAGAGTGACAACTTTTCATACATTGGGCCGCTTTCCTCAACTTCTAACTTAGACCATATTGTTGCTTCGTTCGGCAGTCACGAGGTGAAAGTTTTAAAAGAAAGATTCTATTTGAACCACCTTCCTATCTCTACTTACTTTTGCTCTTCCCCACATATTGCTCAAAATTAAGAATCAAATTGGTTTTCCAACCGAGATTGGAAACATGTGTCAAGTGAGTCTTTCAGTAAAGTCTGTGACGAGATACTGAGCAAAATCAAAGTGCCTTTCAATCTTTTATGCAATCGTACTGTGCTGCCACAAAGTGAAAAGAATATCTCGATTGAGCTCATTTCCTACTTGGCACAAATAAATCACGCGCTGAAATGTGCTGAAATAAGCGCCGTTTCTCTTCTAAGTGTTCGTAAAAAGTCTCAGCTAGAAGATTGGTCAAAAACAGAGATCTAGTGAATGCGTGTAATTTGGAAAAGTTATGGCTTTTTATTTGGAACGACTGTGGCCGTGCAAGAGAGGGCTTAGTAAATGACTTGAGACTCCAGACGAAACGGAAATTTAACAAGGAACTAAAAAACCATAAGTTAACGGTGATCCAGAAAAATGTAATCGGTATCGCTGAAGACCCCTCCAAACTCTGGAAACACAGAAAGCCTAGCAAAGCCCAGAGTACTAGTGTGCCTGAAAAGAAGTGGGTTGAATATTTCGCAAGGGAGTTCAATGCTCCCAACCAAAGCACGGATGAGTTTTTTGAAAAGCAGCATGACTTTCTTCTTTCAAATAAGACAAAATCTTTCCTGTTTGTGTCGCCAAGGGCTCTTCACTCTTTGATTCATAAATTAAAGAAAAAATCTACATCTGGTGTTGATTCTATTTCAGTTTGGCACCTGCAACTTGCAGGCTCTTTCATCCAGCAACATTTAACACTACTGTGTCAGATGATCCTTGTCCGTGGTGTAGTCCCTTTGCAATTTTGTGTCGGAAAAATGACTCCCATCCTTAAAAAAGGCAAAAAAGAAGCTTCGCTGTGCAGTTCTTTTTGCCCCATTACCGTGTCGTGTACTACTTTCAAGCTCTTTGAGTCATTTTTGATAAAAGACATTAAAGAAAATTGTTCCGCCCCTCCTCGTTAGTTTGGGTTCCAGCGAGGCTTAGGCAGAGAGCACGCTCTCTTTCTGCTTATAAATGTGCTGAAGGATATTGAAGAAAGAGGTGATTTCTTAGTCTTGTGTGCACTCGTTGTTGCAACAGCTTTTGACTGTTGTATATTTCCGCAGGTTTTTCTTGAGGTCCATTTGAAAGGTACTGATGATGCGATAATTACTTGTTTAAGATACATGTATAGAAATCTGAAGGCTGGAATTAAAGATGGTAGTCAACTGTTTTTGATTCAGAAAGGTGTACGCCAAGGAGCTCTTACTTCTCCAGTTTTGTTTAATAATTGTGTTACCGGTGCTCAGGATAAGTTGAACTGTTCATTTATCTTCAAAGGAGTTGATCTTTCGTTAGTTACGCTTTTGGATGACTTACTTAACCTTTCCTGCACTTTCCAAGGATACTCTTCGACTTTTGAGCTTCTTCAAGATGAGTACGAACACATTGGTTTGAGCTTTAGTACTGATAAGACAAATGTTCTACCATTCAACTATAAAGGGAATAAAAATTCAATAAGTCTATCCGGCTCTGAGGCTCCTTTAGCTAGCAGCCTTACTTACCTGAGCATGCCTATTGGAGCAAACCTGAAAAAAACTGTAAACCTGGCAATGAAAAACTATGCTAGTAGGATCAGGGCTGCGCATGCCTCCCTGGCTTCAAACGTGTCGCATATGAGTAGAACTCACCGTTCTCAGTTATATAATAGCCCAACAGTTCCTCAATTTTTTACCTTTGCTCCTGTTTGGTCTTTTTTTAATTGTGGTAAGAAAAAGCAAGTCCATCACCTTTATTTGAAATTTGCAAAAATATTTAATGGAACATCCAACTTGGACAAAAAAACTCTTTTCTGCAAAGAAAGGGTCAATTTGTAAGCCCAGCTGGGGTTAGAAGCTAGGAGCAGATCATTTGTTGCTCCTAAGCAGCAATAAAAGGGTTTACAAGAGAATCTTCACCTCCTAGTGACCCTATACAGAAGAATAGGACTACGGGTCAACATTAAAAAAACAGAATTTATTGTTTTTAACGGTGCTAATTCGGCAGATGTTAATCTCGTCATCTATAGTGTTAGAATCCAGCAGTCCAAGTCTCTGAAATACCTTGGAATCACTTACGGCCAGATGCTTTGATTCCCTAGAGGCCTGTTGACTGATTCAATCTGTAGATCTATTTGATCGGCTTATGGAAAAACAGTCAAATTCAAGAGGTCATTCAATCGTTTTATTATTTCAAAACTTTTCAATGCCGTTTTCTCTCCCATAATTCGGTATATATTGCCCTTATGGCAAATGTTGTCTCTCACCGAGCGTCAAAAAATACAGAGTACTTACTACCGATACGCAAAATTTTTCCTGGGACTTCCACTCAGGTTCTCTAACAGGGAGATCTCATCTATAAACGAAATATTCAATCCATCAACTAAAGTGATCGACATAGAGTTTAGAGCCTCCTTGCAATCTCTCAACAAACTATATGGTTCACCGCTGACTCAACTATTTATGTGATTGTGTTTATGGGATTATTGGAATAAATTTTAAGCGTTAGCTGTGATTTTCTTCCTTTCCTCCTTTTTCTTTCTTTTTTTATTTGGCACTCCGCTTTTTTCTCATTTTTATAATAAGCGGGCACATATAAATAAATAAATATATATATATATATATATATATATATATATATATATATATATATATATATATATATATATATATATATATATATATATATATATATATATATATATATATATATATATATATATATATATATATATATATATATATATATATATATATATATATATATATATATATATATATATATATATATATATATATATATATATATATATATATATATATATATATAGTGCCTTTTAAGATTTGAAAGTGATTGAAGTATAACAAGCGCCCCTTCCAATCTCCTCTTATGCTCTTTTACTCGAAATGCATCCGATCAAAATTTTGGAATAGCCACTTCATCCAAAATAGTTCAAGTCAAATAACCATAAATCAACAATTGACAAGTCCCCTATAGTCTCAGGGGCAAAGGCTGTATTGCCCATCGCTAAAATTTAAGGTTTTTTTGGAAGAGGCTGTCGTTTAAAATTTTTAGGGGCCTGATTCGATTGGAAGTCAAAAGTTCTAGTTCGTTTTTCAGGAGTCCAAAATAATCCAATGGCAGCTAGCCCTTCCCACACAGACTGCCCATAGATGTTTTTAGTCCCTGAACATTTAAACTGGCAGTTGCTAGCATATCGGGAAATTTTGCAACGAAGATTTCCCCCAAATGTATCCAATCAAAATTTGTAGATTGCCATTTTGTTCAAAATAGTCCAAAAACCAAGGCACTAGCCCTTTGAGTTTCCAATTGAATGACCCCTTTTTAAAGTTCTCACAACAAAGACTTCAATACAAACCTTATATGCCCCCAGGTCATAATTTACAACCCTTGCCCTGAGGGCTGTGTAGGGGTGGGGTTGTCATCCTCAGAGGGATGCGGGTAGGGAAGAGGTTTTCATCTTTAAGACATAATTTCCAAAACTTCCAACAACGTTGAATAAAATAGCTATCTAAAAATTTTGATTGGATGTTGTTTGGGAAAAGGTGGGCGTGAGAGGGGGATTAGTTTCCCTCAAATCACTTTCGACTATTAAAAAGGACAATAGCCCTTTGAATTTCTAATCGAATGAGCCCTTTTTAAGTTTCTCTATAAAGATGTCAATAAAAACTTTATATGCTCCCAGGGCATAACATATAACCCTTGCCATGAAGACTGTGGGAGGAGTGTCCTGATCAAATGTATAATTTCCAGAACTTTCAACTGTGTGGAACAAAATGGTTATCTTAAAATTTTGATTGGATGTGTTTTGGGAAATGGTGGGTTTGAATGGGGTGCTAGTTGCCTTCCAATCACTTTCAACTATTAAAAAGGGCACTAGCCATTTCAATTTCCAATTAAATGAGCCCTTTTTGAAGTTTCTACGACAATACTTTCTATAAAACCTTATATGCCCCCAGGGAATAACTTACAACCCTTGCCCTGAGGGTTGTGGGGGTTCATCCTCAAAGACATAATATCCAGAACTTTCAACTACGTTGAACAAAATGTCTGTATAAAAATTTTAATTGGATGTGTTTGAGGAAAAGGTGGGCGTAAGAGGGAGGTTAGTTGCCCTCCAATCACTTTCGACCATTAAAAAGGGCACTAGCCCTTTGAATTTCCAATCGAACGAGCCTTTTTTGAAGTTTCTATGACAATACTTGCTATAAAAACCTCATATGCCCCCAGGCCATAACTGGCAACCCTTGCCCTGAGGGCTGTTGTGGAGTGTCCTCCTCAAAAACATAATTTCTATCTGGAAATCAATTACGCTGAACAAAATGGCTATCTCAAAATTTTGATTGGATGTGTTTCGGGAAATATTGGGCCTGGAAGGGCTTTTAGTTGCCTTCCCATCACTTTCTACTGTTCAAAAGGGCCCAAGCCACTCCAATTTCAAATTGAATTAGCCCATTTGAAGTTTCTACGACAACTCCTTTGATACGAAGTGCCCTGGTATGGAAAAACAAAACACAAAATGAATAATACATTGTGCCAACATTGTTCTTTACTTTGGCAGTGTGATTGCGCTGCCTATGATAAGTGCTTTAAACCTCAATAGCAGAGTCCTCTGATATACTGGATCTATTAATGATGTGATTTTCATTAAGATTGCTTGTCTTTTGCGGGTTCTTTCCCACTTTTTTTTAAAAAAATCTTATGAAGAAAGCACTACCATATCCAATATTGGACCTTATTTGGTTCCAAAGTGCAAATTAAGTTAATAGACAGAACAGCTCCATTTTATTCCCCAATCGGAGCTATCTCAAAACATAATATTCACTGCTCTAAAAATATCCACACCATTGGGGAGGGGGTTCTTTGGCAAAGACAAGAATATTATATTTGGAAAGGGTATTAATATTGAAGTTAGATCCCAGTTCCGCGCCGATGAGGGAAGAATGGCGGCGACGGGGCCAAAACAGCGGGCCACCGCCGCGCCGCCGGTAAGATGTCGACGGCGCGCCGCCGGCGCTATCAATGTTGACCACAAACATTAACGTTTTCATTAGTCTTTCTCAAATAACTGCTTAAATTTACAACAGATTTGAGCCTATTCATGAGTTCAAAATTTCACAAGTCGCTGGCTGGAAACTGGTCTTCTTCGTTATTCATCAAGAGAAGTAGAAATCTGGTAGAAACGAAATGGCTGTGGCGGTTCAGAACCCTTGCATAATACGATTAGTTTAAGTATCTATTAGTTATGTATTCTTAACATAAATAATTATCAAAATTAGTAGTTTTTTTCATCGAGCATTACTGCATACAAAATTTCAAACACCGTATCGCAAAAACCGTATCGTTGTCTCTAAAGTGCCGCAAATACTAAATGACCCGATAAAACGCAAAGAAGTGCTCAATAAAGTGAGCTGTCATGATGCAGTTACCAAGCTGAGTTTGCGAGGTGACAAATTGCTAATCAATGTTAAAAAATCTGCTGCTGAAGATTTCAAAGACTCTATTTCAGTGATTTTAGCAGAATCTCCATCCAAGGTGATCACTAAGCGTTTTTTCGGGATAGTCAGAGGAATATCGAAGGACTTAGACCTCTCATTCTTTCAAGGATATCCAGGTGTGGTGGAAGCTATGCGGCTCAGTGACATTGGCACGGTTAAGCTTGAGTTTTGTGACTCCATGTCAAAAGCCAAGGCTGTGCAAAATGGTGTTAAACTTGGATATGAATGCTTATCTGTGAAAGAATATCTGTCGGCAGCTCGGTGCTGTCAAAAATGCCGTTCACCAGACCATAGAGTAGTTGATTGTGTAAGTTTGGTTGCAAAGTGTGCACGCTGTGCGGGCCCTCATATTTTCACCAAGGATTCTCCCTGCCAGCTTGATGCAAGATGTGCCAATTGTGGTGAAAATCATGCCTCCTTTAGTCTTAGATGCAAAGTGCTGAGAGATATCATTGCCAAGAAGAAATGGTTGTGCCTGTTTTGATTGTTTTGCTTAATATAAATGGTACTCATTTAAAGGAGCATATGATTGATGAATTGTGTGACCAGTTTGACATAGTATGCCTTCAAGAACACATCCTGACTTCTACTAGTACTAACGTGTTAAAAAGAAGTCGTAATCATTCCGTTTTTACAACTAATGGTGAGGTCACTTTTGGTAGATCTTCTGGAGGCCTCGCGTGCATTGTTAAGAATAACCTGAGTTTACTCTCTCCAGTGTGTTTTCACAGTGATAAATTCATCCTTGCGGCTCAGTTTGGAAATACTGTGCTGATAAATGTGTATCTCCCGTGTAACAAAAAACTATTTCCGCTTTAAATGCGTATAAGAAAGCCTCGGCAAATATTAAGGCTATTCTCGCGTCTGTTGTATCGACTGGTTATGATTTCATAGTGGTTGGTGACTTCAACACAGATATTACAAGTCAGTCAGTTCGATCCGCTATAGTCCTTAATGCTTTTTCTGCTTATAAAATAGTCGAAAAAAGTGTTGATTATTCATATATTCACCAATCTGGAAGTTTGTCTAATATTGACCATGTAGTTTCCTCGTCAAATATTAATGTGTCGACTGTTCTTGTTCATGAAGACTATCGTGATATTGACCACCTCCCGATTTCGTTCTCTGCTTCACTAGTCGCTTCCCGTTCTATTAGACCATTTACACAAAGTTCTAATTGGTTTTACAGGGATAACTGGGGTAGAGCTAATTTTGCACTTTATATTACTACGTTTTCCGCGTTATTGGGTTCTATAAAAGTATCCTTACCATTTGCTTCAAGTTACTGACTGTTTCTCAAATGATAAGCAGTCTCTAAATGAATATTATGATAAAATAATTTTGTGCTTAAAACAAGCAGAGGTAACTGCTGTTACTCTAGAAAAGATTAAAGTTAAAACTTGAAAACCAGAATAGGTTTTGGAACCAGAATTAAAAGCTGTAAAGAATAAAGCTAAGTTTTAGCTACGAATATGGGTGTCTTACGGTTGGCCAAATCGAGGAGCTGTCTTCGATCTGAAGCAAAGTACCAAGCGTGCTTATAAAAAAAGTTTGCGGTAGTCTAGGGTATCTGGTTTTGATTTTCCTGCGTCGAGAAAGGAGTGGTCTCATGTTTTGAATTTGGATAAGCTTAGTAGTGATTTTTCTGAAAGTCCTATAGCAGTTCATTGTTGGGTGTCGTATTATAATGATATTTTCCGCAAGGTGAACCGAGAAGTTAAAAAGCTTTTTAGTAACCTTCTTGAGTCGTGTTTGCCTAATCGTATTTCTCAGAGTAATGTATGACCAGTTTCTACTGTTGATGTTGGTCAAGCTATTAAGAACATGCAATCTAGCTCTGTTGATCAAGACGGAATTTCGTCTTGTCATCTAAAAGTAGTTTGCCCAACTTTGATAGATCACCTTCAGCTACTGTTTCAGATGTGGATTATCTACTTCTATGGTTCACGACAGTTTTCTCTGTGGCACAGTCACCTCGGTTTTGAAGCGTGGAAAAACTTCGTCAGAGTGTAGCTCGTATCGACCAATTACTGTTTCGTGCACTCTTAGCAAAATTTTTGAATATATTCTTCTCTCTTTCATTTCAGAAAATGTTAATTTTGGTGAAAACCAGTTTGGCTTTCAAAAAAGGCTGGGATGTCAGCACGCCCCTCGTGTTCTAGCTTCCCTCCTGTTGCAATCTGTTAATAATAAATCTCCTCTTCATATCTGTGCTCTTGATCTTTCAAAAGCTTTCGATAGTATAGTTCACTCACATGCACTCTATTCCCTTTTTTCCAACAATAATAACCTTTCTATTGTTGTTTTGTTACGGTACTGGTATTCTAACTCTTTTATTTGGGTAAAATGTAATGGAGTAGTTTATGATTCAAAGGCGTTTCTTCGGTGTGGGGTCCGTCAAGGTGGTGTGATTTCTTCAACTATTTTTAAGTTATGTATTGCTCCTATCCTTTCATCCTTGCCTTCGACTTTCATTTCTGATTGAATTGATGTCTCGTATCTTGCTTATGCGGACGATGTTCTCCTTGTCAGTCATTCTAGGGCTGAGCTTTCACATTCTGTCAGCTGGATCTCAGACCAGTTCAGACGGATTGGGCTTAGGTTGAACGTTGATAAGTGCGAATATACTTCATTTAATTTGAGTGCGAGTCTCCCTCTTAACTATGGTCTTTTCTCTATTCCCTGTGTCTCTTCTTTTCGGTGGCTTGGTCTTCACATTACTAATAATCTCAAAACACTTCGGGCTGTGACTGTTTTTAATGCAAAAAAAAGAAATTCAGATAGGATATCCAAAAATTTTTGCAAATAGAGAGAGGTACAATAGAAAAGCGCTTGGGAAATTATATTCTTCATTTTGCGATCATTCTATTCTTTTTTTATCTGGTTTTCTTCCAATTCTGAAGCCTAAAGATCTGAATTCTATCCGGACTTATTATTTTAAATTTTCTCGGTAGCTTCTGTGCCTCCCTCCGTGGTTCCGGAACCGGCATCTAATGTAGCGATTCGGCCTTCCTGATCTACGAGAAAAAGTGACTGTGCTTGCGTGAAAGCTGTCGTTATCTGCAAATCCTACTGCGCAACATAATCTACGTCGTTTTATGTAAATAATTCATAAGTGTGCGAGTTTGCTTTTTTGTTGTTTTTTGTTTTTTGTTTTTTTTTCTTCTATTTTTTTTTGTTCTTGATGTACTCCGCTTCTTTCTTATAGTGGGTAATAAATAAATTATTATTATTATTATTATTATTAAAATTCGTCAGTTATCTGGGTAAAAACTTTGAATATAACTTTGAACTTAGAAGCTTAATTTTGTCATAATGCCCTTTGCCTATATCTGTTTTGTCACCTTTAATTCTTTTGAAATGGTTGACTTTGATATTGATTATTTTTTTTTTTGCTCCTTTGGATTCCTAAAAATCCTTCTTGTATTAAAAACTGGTTTTTAATAAAAATTTAAAAAAAATACATTTGAAAGTTTTTTTTGGCTTCTTTATAGAATATAGGTCATGTAGGCTAAGGCTGAACTGCTGCTTTTTTATTGGTTTTGGCTGCTTTTTAGATATTATTCATTTTTATTTTGGGGATTCATCACAAATTATGAACTGATAAATACCTAATAGCAGTCAAATTATAGACTGCATCTAAAAGGAGTTAATTTATCAAACTTAAAAACACATCATGAACACTTCACATGAGAACACTTCAATTACAATGAAACAAAAAACACTTAACGGTTTATTCGGTATGAAGAAAAATGAAGTGCCTGCTATTTTCTTAGGTAAAAAATGAAAAGCTCATCCGTTTTAAATGTAATTAAATGAAATAATATGCCGACTGAAGTAGCTCCAGGAAGATGTTGAGATTTTCATCCTAGTTATCTGAAAATTCTCGGCTATATGAAAATCCTAGTTATCTGAAACTTCATCCTATAATCTGAAAAGTATCGGCTGCCCTCAAAATTAGCCATAAAATTGACAATCGACTTGTTAATTCCCAGTTCATTGGTATAGTGAAACATCTCCCCAGCAACGTGACGGAGGACCTTCTGAAAAATCTGTCAAAAGACTGTGAAAAAGCAATCAAGTGTAGCAATTCGCAAGCGTTTAAAATGTATAACCCCTCTAAAAGTGCTTTATCCGCTGCCTTAACGAACCCGATTAAAATTGGTTTCGAACTATTCCGTCTAGAAGAATTCTGCTTTTTGCCTCGAAGGTGTTATCGGTGTCATCATGTGGGGCACATAGCGGCGGACTGTAAGGAAGCTGAAACTTGTAGCCGCTGTGGAGATACTGGCCACACAAGCTCCCCTGAGAACCCTTGTCAAAATCCTACTTGGTGCCTGAATTGTAATTCGACTAGGCACACATGTTATTACTATGCCTGTCCTGATAACCGAAAAAAATTGAAAGATGGATCACGCTCCCAAAATGTGTAATATTCCGTCTTGGAATATAAATGGGAAAGCACTTGAGAAAACCGTTCTGCTTGATACTATGAGCCTAACGAATGAAGTAGTTTGTATACAGGAGCACCTGCTTTCCGAAGACAATACTAACCTGCTCAAGTTCTCAAGTTCACTCCAGTGTTTTATTCAGCCAGCTGAATGTGTGAAATCCAGATGTCTGCCATCTGGTGGTTTAGCCACTTTGGTGAGAAAGTCTATTCAGGCTGAACTTTTAGCATCAAGTAAACACTTCCTCGCTGTTAAAGTTCGCGATACTGTGATAATAAACGTATATCTTCCTACTAATTATAGATCTAGCCTCTCGGACAGCAAGTTCACGGGTGCATGTACTCAGTTAAGCCGTTTCGTGAAGGCTCAAATTCCTGAGAATACAAAAGTTCTATTAATAGGGGACTTCAACTGTGACCTACTTAATACCGAATCTGAAAGGACTCAAATCGTTATAGGTTCCCTTCCTGATCAGTTAAATGTCGTTGATAAGGACAAAGCTTACACATTTATCACTGTTGCCAACACCGTCTCAAATCTTGACCATGTGTTAACGAACTTCCCGGTGAGTGACAAAGTAAAAGTTGCAGCTGATGGTTCTTACTCTGACCGTTTGCCTTTGTCATTGTCAATAACACTGGACTGTCCAAAGTTGTCGGGTCCGTGCAAATCCCAATGGAGAGTATACAGTGACTGGAAACAAGTGTCAAATGATCTCTTTGCGGCTACTTCTGGGGATATCCTGAGTCAAATTCAAGTTACCTTCCATCTACTGCAGAGAAATGCAAACTCGTATTGCAGTGAAAGTGAAATACGTCTGCATATAAACATGTACTGTGAAGAAATATCGCATGCTCTGAGTATCGCGGAGAGTGTAGCAGTTCCTGTGAAGCGTATCCGTAATAGATCACAGGTGAAACGGTGGTCTAGAAATCTGGAACAAGCGGCGGCTTGTGCGTCGGCGAAGCTATAGCTGAAAATTTGGTATGATAGCAGGAAGCCACAAAGTGGAATAGTGAACGAGATTCGAATCCATACTAAACGAAAGTTCAATAAAGCGTTAGATGCCCACCGTGCAACCCTCAAAGAAAATTTTGTGCAAAAGCTCAGTAAGAATCCGAACCTTATTTGGTCGCTTCGGTCTAAGCCTGAAGAAGCCAGGCCTACGACTAATATTTCTGCTAATGAGTGGAGTGCTTACTTTGAGTCCGAGTTCAAAGTGCCTTATCCAGTTCTTCAGTCAAATTATGGGAATGAGAAGGCTTCTATGCTTACCGTAACCTTTAACGATGTCTCAGTGTCACTGGTCACGATTTGCCAGGCCTTTAAAAAGCTAAAAAAGGTATAATCAAAAGGCTGTGAAAGTATTTCTTCTCTACATATTTATTTAGGAGGCTATGTTCTTTACTCTCACATTGCCCTCCTGTTTCAGATGATTTTGACACAAGGGATAGTCCCGAGTTGCTTTAGTCTGGGTATGGTTATACCGATATTAAAGAAGGGGAAGCCAGCCAAACAGCCTTCTTCGTATCGGCCAGTAACGATATCTTCAGTATTTTGTAAACTATTCTAGATTGTTTTGTTTGATGAGATTTATGATAAGTGTGAGATGTCTCCACATCAGTTTGGTTTTTGAAAAGGCCTCGGGTGCACCCGTGTACTTTATCTTCTTGCTAAAATATTACTTGATGCTCATCTCTCGCGAGAAACTTTGATCTTAGGTCAGTATGATGTCAAGAGAGCTTTTGACTCTGGGATTCATGCCCAGATTTTGGTTGAGCTGTGTAAGCGAGGCGTGCGTTCTTCTATTGTAAGGTCACGACGTGATATGTACAGGAACCTCAAGCTTCGTGTTCGTTTGCAAGATGGCGAACTTAGTGGGGAGATATCCGTACATAAGGGAATTAAGCAAGGGGCTATAACGTCTCCTACTTTGTATAATAACAGTGTTAATGATGCACAACAGGTTATCTCTCCGAGTTATATTTGCAAGCCTATTGACTTGTCACTTATGGGTTTTGCAGATGATCTTTTAAATCTGTCTCGGTTGCTTTCTTCATTAGAAAATAATTTCTCGCGTCTTGAAAAAAGTTATGCTGATATTGGTTTGCAGTTTAATGTAGAAAAGTCTGCTGTTTTGTTTTTTAATTGCTCTGAAGATAATGCTACAGTCAGGCTTGGTGGAATTACCGTAACACCGTCTAGTCACATTACGTACCTTGGCCTCCCGATTGGTCGTAATCTTCGAGAAACCCTGTCTTTGCTTATTGAACACCTTTCTAAAAAAGTGCGCATTGCCTATGCGGGTGTTGTCACTAGCCGTCGCAATTCAAGCCGTAAATATTTGGCTCGTCTTTATACTGCAGTAGCTTTGCCTCATGTCTTGTACCTGTCACCTTTTTGGAAGCTCCTGAATGCACGAAACAGGAAAGACATAAGTTCGGTATTTTTCAAGCATCCCCAATATCTTCTTCAAGTACCACCTTTTGTTAGAAACCGCCATAATGCTGTAAAATATGGAATTGTTGAGCCTCTGAGTGCCGTGGAGGAGGTAATTCAGAATTACGTGAAAAAACTAGAGCTCCTGGATCACGAGTGGGCCCACCTTCTCAAATAGTTGTGTTATTATGTAGTTCTTTCTGTTTGTATTTGTTTTTCTTGCCAGTTTTTGCTTTTTCTTTCATTTCTAGTTCGTGCTCTGTCTTTTTCTGTTTATTGTAAGACAGGTTATTAATAAAATTCATTCATTCATTCATTCAGTATCAGTTATTGAGTTTAAGCTTTGATTTCCAAATGCTCAGTAAAATTACCAAATTTAAGAAAGTCGCAACAATAAGTCACCAGTGGTCAAAATACTCAAAGACTCTTCTTTGATCCCCACCCAGGCTCAAAGCCTTTGCTATGGTCATATCCACGGAAATCTCCAAAAAATTTCTTTTTAAAATAGCTTTCAAGCGTAGTTAGGGGTATTTAGCCTTCTTGATTTTCTTCAAAGCTTTGAAAAAAGTATTATAATATTCCAAATGTTACATTTTTTATATTTGTGCATATTTTTGGTAACCATTGGTGGGGTGATCAAATTTTTTAAACCACTGTAGATACGTAAGAACGTTGCAACATCTAGTACCCTGAGTCATAGGACTGTCAAAGACTCCTGCTTGAACCTCCCAAATTGAAAGCTTTCATTATGACCTGGCCTTTTAATGTAACTTGGGCACTGGACCAAGGGCGCCATTGTCACACGAGCGTAACGTTAGGTGGGGATGTCGATATCGCTTTCGTCACACCAATTCGTCTTAGTGTGAATATGCCTGGTACTTATGAATGAATGTTTTTTAAGTAAACCCGTTTCATCAATAAGAAAAAAAACAGGTTGGACGCATATGTCCCTTTCCCTTCGGACGATACAACTATACAAGTGCTGTATCAAGTATAAATCACGAAAATCTTGTTAATTTTTGTCAACTTTTCAACTTTTTGGCATCCCTGCTTTCAATAAAAAAAATCAAGGTACTATCACTTAAATATAATAACTCCCTATGCCCCATCCCCCTTTGGATACCATCTTGATAGGATACCGTCTCTGCTTTAAATAAAAAAATAATAATTAACTTATGGGCATCCCTGCTTTCAAAAAAAAAATCGGGGTTTTATCATTTATATGATAGGTGACTACCCCCCCCCCTCTGGATACCACCTTGATAGGATACCGTCTCAGTTTTACACTAGAAAAATAATTTACTTAATAATTAACTAGGTCACTATAAGGTTCAAACAAACACGCAAAATAACATGAAAAATCTTAGTGTTCCTTGAAAAAAAATTGAGGGTATGGGTAAAGGGGCACAAAGACAACCACAAAAATGTCGAAATTATTCAGATTTACTTCAAATTATTGGAAAAGTGAGTCATAGATTCTCCGTGGATTTCAATAGGATCCAAAGAACCTAATTAATAGGGAGCACACACAAAATCCAAATTAGACCAGTAGCCTATGAGAAATCGCAAAATACCCAAGACAATGAACAAGTCCCAATGGGGGGCCCTGGGTTTATCAAAATATTTCAATGATTTCCCAAGGAATTTGATATCATTTTCTTCTGTCTCCACTTTAAATAAAAAAAATAATTATTTTTTTGGCATCCCTGCTTTCAACAAAAAAAGAGGTATTATCATTTAAAAGTGATAGCCCCCTATCCCCCTCCCTATAGAAAATAATTTACAATTTATTAATGAATCATATTTTTGGGGTAACTTCCGTTTCAAATATTAATTCTCCAACCTTGTATATAGCTTAGTCTATAGCTAAATTTTGTCTCAAAAGAATGTTTTTTTTTGGGGGGGTGGGGGTGGCGGCTAAAAATGTTTCCGAAAGAAGATTGTATTTTGTATCAGGCGTTCAACAATTAAGTATTAAACATTGGAAAAATCTCATCTAAAAACAGCAAACAAAAAATTCTGCAAACTTACAATTCAGCTGTAGAAACAATCTGTCGGCTGTCAATTTCAAAATCCAACTGAAGGCTGAAGCTGTATAGTAGTGAATGCGTTCTTTAACTCTATTCAACTTGAAAATAAAATTCTGGACTCAGAATTATGTAAGGAATAGCGATTGGGGAATTGCATTCGAAATGATTTAAACTCATTTCGTAAAGACGATACTTTTTTTGTCAACATATGAAGAACTGTGTATATTGCAATATTTGCAATTGCATGTTGCATCTGTCTGGTTTTTATACAAAGTAACAAAAGAGACGAAAATTAACGAACAAGAGAGTAGTGAAGTATTATGGTATGCAAAGTAATATTTGACAGGGAAAGTCACTGGTGATAAATCGCTAGGGATGGCACCGTGAATGCGTGATTTTCGGGGATTCGGGGAATCGAATTCTTTTTTGGGGTGACGCATAGATTTCCTGGCAAATACCCGAAAATTCGGGGATAGTGCAAGCCCTGCTTGATTTCTATTCAGGAAAATCGAAATACTAAACAACATGAGAAGGAAAGGCACCGACTTTGCGGTTGAATCAATAAAGAATTGCCGCAAAATAAATTTAAAGTCGACCGAATGCCGCCGCCTTTGCTGAAGGCGGTCGAAAGGGCCTCTGGTCGGAGGCGTTCGGTCGATCCACCGGCGCGGCGCCGGGATCTTATTGAAGTGCTGTCTCCTTCACTGTCAAACTCAGTACTTAAGACAAATCGTACGTAAAGAGATCTAAGAGTGATGAACAACCAAAGTTCTATGGCCACTAGAAACAGTCAAATTTTAAGAGCAAATTTAAGCCTTGGTCTCCTCAAATGGACCATAACTTGCATTGCTCATCTAGTCTTTTTAGGCTAATAGTTAAGCCTATTTTGGATTTTGGAACATGACTTACTTCTTTCTTTTGAGAAGAATGTTAGTGTAATCAAAGGAGTCTAGATAAATTTTCATGAAGTCTATAGCTGGCCTACAAGATCTTTTACATAATGGGAGACTAGAATGCTTGAAGCCACCAACACTTGTCTTTAAATGCCACCAATGAAGGATTTTACTCCTTGCTGAATAGGAAATTTTGGCTGAAATAAGTTTCTGTTTCTTTCTCTAACCCAGGCTAATAACTTTGCATATTAAGCCCTCTAAGTTTTTTACAGATACAGGATTCTCAAACAAACTCAACATGCTGATTAAATTCTAATATTTCAATAGTACAAGCAGTAATGTCAAAGGGTACATATGGAAGTAAGGATAAATAACTTAATTTAGTAAATGAGAAGAATGGATTATTAATTTGATCAAAAGGAGAAGAAAATACTTAAATTATGATGTTTGAAAATACTTGAGAATACTTAAGTTATAATACCTTACCAAAATATCATTCCACTTCTAATAACTCACTTTAGCATTGAACTTTCCTAGGCCAACACAGCTTTGCAGGCTCATCCTCTACCCCCTACCAAAATCTTCTAGTGTTCATTAAATCCTTCCTTATTGCCTTTCCCTATCCTATTTTCTAAGCAGAGATGAATAGCCAAAAAAGAATAGTTTTAGCAGTTAGTCATCCTTTATTCAGAAAAAAGTCCTATTTTTGTTTGGAATATAGCTTTTGTTTATAACTTTTGTTTATAGCTTTTGGAATATAGCGTTTGTTGGAATACAGCTTTTTGTTTGGAATATAGCTGGTCAAACAGGTCAAGCAAATCTTCCTCTGTCTTCTGAAGTGCTTATATTTTAGTCTTAACTAAATAATTTTTGTAGACCGAATCAAATGCCTGTTCATAACAAAAGAATAGAAAAGGATTTGAATTGGGAGATGGTAAATTGACCTTTTGCCCCCCCCCCATGATCTTCAGAAAAATATCCAGAATCGGGAAAATATTTAGCAATGTCTGATCCCCAAATTGAATATTCTTCAAAAAATTTCAGTTTACCTGCCAAAAATTAGGTGCACAAGGATCAACTCTTAGGAGTTGGAGCTTGTCCAGTATGGGAGATAAAAAAAGAAAAGTTTTTCAGACCAAGTTTAAGCTTGAATGTGGGTAGAATTCTTTGGATAATTACTGCTTTCTTTGGAAGTATTGAACTTATTATAAGAAATGGTAGTGAAACTCATAGCCTCTTGCAAATGAAATAGGTCAAACTGATCCCTTCACTGCAACACCCCATCAAAAACTTGAAAGTCAATTTATCTGGTTTTTTTTTTTACTTAGTTGGTTTTAAAAACAAATTAGAGTTTCACCAGACAAGTGTGCCTCATTGCATTTCAGTGTGTACTTGTATACAGTTTTCCTTTTGTTACTGGGAGATTCCATTAACTTTACATCACCTGTAGACCCATCCCTGAAAGTTTCATTTTCTTAACCTAACCCATTTCCAAGATAGTCAAAAGTAGCTAAAGTAGAATTTTACCTTTTTCTCTATATGCATCGCTTTTAAAATGTGCTTTAAGAAGTTTCGTGCGGATACATTGTTTTACACTCTAAGAAATATAATATGAATCTTTGACCACCCAATTGTCTTCTGATACCAATTATATTCAATAAATCAATAGAATGGGACATCAACCACTTTAACAAGGTCTGAAACCAAGTCACACTCATGCATTTCTAGCTAGGACTGCTTTCTATTTTGGGGTAATACAGAAATCAGCTTTTTGACAATGTTAGATTTCTTATCAGAGCTTATGCCTATGGCACTGATTTTTCTAGGTAGTAAGGGGGTATTCAATCCGAATTTCCATTTCAAGAGAAGTCGCAGTCTCTATTGGGATTGTCAAGTCTGTCTTAGCTATCACTGATTTTGTTTCTTTTTCAAAGCAGCCTTCAACTATGTTATGTAGATCATAGGGAAAGTTCTGAGTTCCTTCTCAATTTCACAATCTCTGAAATCTTTGCATGCCATTTCTTGGCAAGTTATGTTTGATTTAGAGGGAGCCACAACTAACTTAAATTCCTCTATGTCATAGATGCCGTCTTGGCATAATATTCCTTTGGAATCTGCAAGCAATCAAGTCTATATGTCCTTTCATCAAATTGCGTGGCGATTGTGATAATCAATATATGTCACTTTTTAATTTGTGTGGCGATTGCGATAGCCATGAAAAGCACTGACGAAACGCCTGAACTCGTATATCCTCCGGTGCTGAATTTTATTCAAAGCAATTTGCTAAGCAGAATTGAGGAGGATATTATAAAAAGACATTGTATGGAGTTTTTTGACGTAAACATAGTCAAAGAAGCTAAAAGTTTACGGTGGCCAATAAAAGCACCTGAATCGGATTTCCCAGTAAGTAAGGGGAACAATACACTTTCTAGTCATTTTAGTGACATTATTTCTCTGTTAAGATTTCTTGACAGTAGCGACACTTTTGTACCTGTGTTTGTGATAAAGAGACCTACTGAGGAGCCATGTCTCCCTGCCAATGTTTATACTTCTTTACTCTCTAAGTTTAATGAGCTACAACAAGTGGTTGTTGAAATGTCAGGAAAACATGAAAAATATCAGTTGAATTTTCCTCAACTACCCAAACCTAACCCAGTAATTGACACTCATACGACAGTTATTGTCTCTAAAGTGCCTTCAAATCTTTCTGATTTGATTAAACGCAAATGTGTTCTCGATCAAATAGCTGGGCATGAATTACTTTGTAGCTTGAAACCTGTTAATGACAGATGGTATGTCAATAATCATGTATCTGCAAATGAAGATGTTTGTACATCAGTTCAGAACTTTAGTACCGGAGCAATAGTTAAAGTACGATCCAAGCGCTTTTTTAGGATTCTCAGAGGTTTCCCAGTTGATCTCGACCTTTCAGTTATTAATAGACTGCAAGGTATAAAAAGTGCAAATCGACTAGGCCAGACTATGTTTGTCAAGCTTGGATTTGAAGACTTCTTCACTCAGTCTGCTTATTTCAAAGAAGGAATTAAAGTTTGATATCAATTTTTTCGAATTCACGAATTTAAGGAAATACCTAAATGCTGCTTCAAATGCCGGTCATACGATCGCTTTCAAAATGCTTGCACCAGCAATGTCCCGAAATGTACCAGATGTGCTGGGCCACATCTTTCTACTAAGGACAGTCCTTTTTGCGCTGTTCCCAAGTGTGCTAACTGGGGCAAAATCATGCTTCTTATAGTCTGTCCTGCCAAGTATCTAAGGAACTAATGTTGTGCTCCCCCGTTTTGCAATGACTTTGGAGTTTTCAATAATATCTTTTAATATTCATGGTAAAAAGGATAAGGATTTCGTTACTGATGAGCTCTACGATGATTTTGATTTGGTCTATCTACAGGAGGAATCTTCTTATGGATTTTAGCATTAACGTTTTGCGTCAGAGCCCTCATCATGATGTGCTTTTACTACTGCCAGAGCCACAAGAGGCCGCCCATCCGGTGGGCTAGCTTGTGTTTTTAAGCATAATTTGAATTTGGTTTCGCCGGTGATTTTTACTCGGACGAGTTTTTTTTTTGGCTGTTCGTATGGGCACTACAGTTTTCATTAATTCTTATCTGCCTTATGATGATCGTTCTGCCAGATCAACGACTAGATATGCTAAAGCTTGCAACACGTTGAAGTTTTTAGTGGAAAAAATTCTTTCTATTTCTCTAGATTATATGATCATTAGTGCCTTCAATATCGATATAAATTTTTCGTCAGTGAGAATTAATTTGTTGTTAGATTGCTTTTCATCTTATCATATTGAACCCAAAACTAATCCGTTTTCTTACATTCACCATTTAGGCAGCAAGAGCAATATTGATCACATTATTTGCTGACCTAGTATTACTAAATCAATAGTGCTTGTACGTGTTGAAGAACAAGACTTAGATCATCTCCTTATTTCACTTACTCTTACGCTTAATATAAACCTTGCAAGTATTTGTAAAGTTTTCCGGTCTTCAAAATGGTTTGAAAAAACTAATTGGAAAAAAGCTGATGTCCCTCTCTATGCTTTACCACTAACAAACCTGCTGTCTGCTATACGAGTTTCCTAACGTTTGCTCTTCTATACCACTGAATTGCAAAACAGGACCTGGATTGTTATTATAATCAAAAAATTAAATGTCTAAAAGATGCCGAGGCAGTTGCAGTACCGCTGCAACGTGTTAGTTGTGGTACGCAAAAACATTTTGGTCTTTAGATCCTAATTTAAAAACTTTGAAAAATAAAGCAAAGTTTTGGTTAAGAGTTTGGAATGAATGTGATAGACCGCCATGTGGAATTGTATCTGACTTTAAGCGTAAGACGCGCAGTGAAAATAGAAAATATCTTAAGTCAATATGTTATCGTGGTATGGATTTTCCAGTATCAAAGAGAGAATGGCGAAAAGTTATTAATTTTGAGTCCATTAGAAGTGTTGTGGCAAGTAGTGATTGTCTCCCTGTATCTACTTGGCATGGCCATTACTCGTCTGTTTTTTTAATGTTAATTACCGTATGCATTCTTTGTACACTCATTTTCTTTCTAATATTTTTAGTGACCCCCCCTATCTCAGTGTCTTTGTATCCCCATTTCTCTTCCATCCAAAGTTGAAGCAATTAAGAAACTTAAATCAGATAATGTTGATAATGATGGTATATCTAGATTTTACATTTTATTAGATTGCCCCCCTCTTATTGACCATCTACACTTACTTTTTTAGGTGTGTATTTGTTCTTCTAGTGTACCGGAGAGTTTTTGTGTGGTACTGTTTCTTCAATTTTAAAGAAGGAAAATTCTCCTTTAAGTTGCTCTTCTTACCGACCTATTACTGTCTCTTGCACTCTTAGTAAAGTTCTTGAGCATGTATTACTACCTTTTGTGACTAACAATATGCTTGAGAGAGATAACCAGTTTGTATTTAAGCCCGGGGTAGGTTGTCAGCATGCACATCGTGTATTATCTCCTTTGCTCCTTGAAAATTCTTCTAAGAGAAAGAGTCTATATCTTTGTGCTTTAGATCTATAAAAAGCTTTTGATAGTGAATTTTATAGTCAGCTTTTTTCTGCTCTTCGTGGTTGTGATGTCAATCTATCGGTTATAATGCTTCTTCGTTACTGGTACTCTAATTCTTTTCTTCGGCTGAAATCGGCACCAGCTTCTATTATTAAAGTGAAAAGAGGTTTAAGGCAAGGTGGAGTTTTATCTCCGACCCTATTTAATTAATGTATCTTAGGGGTTCTGGCAAAGATATCGGCTCCCTATCTCTCTGGTTTTTCTGATTTTTCATACCTTGCCTATGCTGATATCCTTCTTTTCATAAGCCGTACTAAAACTGGTCTGTCTAATATGGTTTCTCGTGTTGCTACTTCTTTTTCAAACATAGGCATTTTTCTTAATGTAGATAAATGTAAATTTATTTCTTTTAACAACAATTCTAGTACTCCTCTTCTTTATAGTGGCTTTACTATCCCTCTCGTAGATTCTCTTCAATGGCTCGGTATTTCTATTACTAATAATCTTCCGAGCTTGCGCCAGCGCACCGTCTCAGATATTAACATGAAAATTCAATTAGGATATGCTAAGATTGTTTCCAATAGACGTAAATATAACACACTCGCGTTGGCCAAGGTCTACTCAACTTTTTGTGACCATTCAATTCTTTTTGCTTCTAGAATTTTTCCCCTTCTTAAGAAAAATGAGTTAAAAAGAATGCGGATTAATTATTTTAGATTTTGTGAATTTTTGTTGTTTCTTCCACCTTGGACTAAAAGCCGGGTAATTATTAATAAATTTCTTGTTCCTGACATTACTGTAAATCTGGAAGCACTACAAAGAAATTTTTCAAATACCGCTTGTATTCGTTTTTCTCCGCACCATCACCTTATCAGGTTTGTTTCAGTCTTAAGTTATTTTTCCTTAATTAATTTTTTGTTTTTCTCTCTTTGGTCACTCCACATTTTTTAGTATTGTAAAGAGTGAATAAAAAAAATATTGATATTAATAATGACAGCTTGTGTCCATATTTCTGTATGTTACTGCTTATTAGATTCTGCGTTGTGAGTTTTTTTTTCTCTTCTTCTTTTCCCCCATCTTTTATGTTATTTCTCTTTTGTTTTAGTTTCTTTTAAATTTTATTTGTTACTCTGTAACTGGTATTCTTTGATTTCTATTTCGATTTTCGTTGCATTTTTATGTGTTTTTCTTCGTGATACTCCACCTATTGTACCTCTGTATAGTTTAGGTTAGAAATGAATAATATTAATAAATAGCAAAGTGTCACTAACTGAAGATCTTTAATCTAATTGTTCACAACGAGTTCAATAGCATTGATCAGTACATAGCAGTTATTTGGCACTATTTATGGTGATACCTCAACATAGAACACTTATTGTGTGGGAACTTGAGTTAAAAATGCAGTCTTGTCATTGGTCCTTCAAATACACTATTTTGCGCTATTGATTGTTTTGGAGCGTTTTGGCTGATCT
Source organism: Artemia sp. Qi Xiang Cuo (assembly GCF_049724085.1). Lineage (NCBI taxonomy): Eukaryota > Metazoa > Arthropoda > Branchiopoda > Anostraca > Artemiidae > Artemia > Artemia sp. Qi Xiang Cuo. Next base: position 555,171 of record NC_142814.1, read on the forward strand.
GAAACCAAGATGATAATTGTGTGTGTCCAAGCTGTAATTGTGGCAATATTTCTTTAAGTGAAAAAAAACATAATTTTCTCTTAGAAGCAGAAAACCCTTTAAGTAGGTTTGAAAAATATACGACCAATTTATAATCTCTCACAGTCCTTGAAAATTCATGATGTTGATAACTATTAGAATACACATTAAATTATCAAAGAAAGTGCCGTTTGTTCTTTACATGCTGTAATTTACAGGTTACTGTAAAAAAGCACTTCAGTATTGCAAGTTCTTTTTTTTGCTGGTGACCAAATTATAAGTGAAGTTTCTTATTCCTTGATTGAATTTTTGTGATTTTTTTCATTTCATTTAAAAAACAAACTTTTTTTTGTAGTATTTGCCTACTAAGGTGGGTTTGGAGAGGAGGTCTACAAGAGGGGTATTGTGGACCACCGGACAATGTTTTCTCAGTCATAGTTTTTATGATGGTATCCTTGTTGCACTTCTCAGTCTTTCAACTCTAGAAATGGAACAAAAAAATCATTTTAAGTGACGTATGGCGCTTTGCGATGGTCTTATCATGAAGAATTTACAAAAAAAATCCGCAGATATGATCAATGGCTTTAAGTGATCCAATTAACATCTCACTTCGAGATTGTGGTTGCGTACTTGCCCGGGCGGAAAAAAAGAACCCGTCACTGCAAAAAAAAAGAATTTTCTGTCTTTTCATGATTCAGGCCAGAGAGGTTTTTAACATTGGGGGTTGCAATAGTGTTCTTTTTATCTTGATCTGCCACTAGTTTGAAGTGATTTGAGGTCTTAAGAATATCTGAAAATTTGTTTTTGTTATGAGACTTTAATGTTTGAGCGAACATGTATAATACTTTGCATTCCTTTATGACTTTTAAACCAAGCTTCTCATTTGACAGTTATATCAAAATACGATTTTGAACCTTTGGCTACTATGGAAAGTAGTTCACTCTTTACGGCCATTACTGCAACTTTGATCTAGTAATATATAGGGCATGCAAAGCCAGAACTTTTATGGAGGATTTTACTATTATCTTAAGTCATAGATGGCTCTCAAAGTTATAAAATGTTTTTATTGCTCTAAGCTAGTTAAACTTGGCTATTCTGTGTAATATTATTTAAATTTTCAACATTTATTTGTTTTTACATAGATTAACTTTGAGCTGTACCTACCAGACACATGGATGTCCTGCCTTATTGACATTGGAAAGACTAACAGTGCATATTCTGGAATGCTATTTCAACCCCAAGAGACTATAAGCCGGTATAAGCCGTGGTATAACGCGATAAGAAGTGGTATAGCATAATAAACGGTGGTATGGCATGATAAGCCGTGGTATAGCATGATAAGCCGTGGTATAGCATGATAAGCCGTGGTATAGCATGATAAGTCTATTTTATAGCGTGATAAGCCTATATTATAGCGTGATACGCCTATTTTATAGCGTGGTAAGCCTATTCGGCCACCCACTGTGATGGACTCTATTTTGAGATCTTGCAGTCCCATTGAGCAAGGACCTTGAGATGTGGAAACAGTAAAGTCCCCTTTGACGAAGATTGTAAAATGACAATTTCGAAAACTTGCAAACAGATGCAATTTCTAAAGCAACAGTTATCTTGGAATTGTTTTCTTGTGGCTAATTTTGATTTCCTACGGCCCTGTTTTGTACTGACTGACCTTACTTATCGCACACCTCTGTGATTATCTTTCCTTCTATACCATGTGATTTTATTTTATAATTAGTTCTTTTTTGAACCATACAAAAGCTGCACACTTAAAGATGTTTCTTTTAGAATATTCGGAATCCCTGTGTCTTTCAGGTCAGGAATTATACTTTTTTTTTGTCCAAGTTGACAGAAAAAAAGGACTTGGTTGTAAAAGGGTTGAAGAAGGATTTCTTGTAAAGATGAACAAGGAAAAGGATAAAACTGAAATCTTAAACTGAAAATTAAACCTGCAAAATGTTGTATATAGCCTATGGCTATGACGAGAATAATGGGGAAGGGGAGGGGTGACTTAAACTGGAACTGAATCCTTTTTTGAATGGTAATAAGACAAGAATCTACCATTTTCTGGTTTAGTAGAGGGAGCAACCGCACCGTTATCAAACAAAACCTATGTCGGGATTGCAATAAAATTAATTTACATTCAGTAGAAGAAGAAGAGCAATCAATTATAAGTGAAGAAGTGAATTTTCTAAATATGCTTTACATATGTATGCAGTGCCTGATTTTAAATTTTGTAGGAGTGGACACTGGGCTACGAGGGATAGAAAGGTTTTCGAAAAAAAAATTAGAAAAAAAAATGTTATGAATTTCGGGGAATACTCCTGGCACCCTTGATGGAGAACTAGTGTTTGTATGAAAAATCACACGCTGAGTTAGAAAATCTATCATAAAATGTGACTTGGTATTATATGATGGAAAAAGGAGAATATTTTTTTTACTACAAAAAAACTGAAAAAAGTTTATAGTTTGTTCTTCTGTATAAATGTGTCTTATTGAATCACGTTGTTCTGTGATTCTTTTTATGCGCTGCTGTTTAATATTGAAGTAAATAAAACATGATTCTAGCACATATTAATATAAAAAAATAACTAATATAGAATATAATATGGAATTAGCACGACATATTAAGAAAAAGGGCAGATTCAAAATGTTTTTGTGGGGTAGATACAAGGGCTTCACCTAGCTGACTTGCCTAATTGGAACTAATGACTTGCCGCTGGCTCAAGTTTTACTCCGGACGTTTTTTGACAGCAATTTTAATTTTTTTTGGGTGCAGTTGGGCTAAGTTTAATTTTAATCTATTTAGTTTGGGAATAAGCAAATCCGTTTTCTTGGTTATCTTGGCTTTAAAGGAGCAATAAAAACAAAATGGTGTTTTTTTTGTTTTTGGAAAAGTAAAATAATAGTTGGTGCCCAATCATTGTACTATTATTAAGTATATACAAAGGTTATTGAATATTACATTATTTTCGGAATAAAACTCGGCTGTTTCGGAATGAAACAGCTCTAAGACAATGGCTCCATATAGCTCCAATCTGTCATTTAAAAAGGTTAAACACAGAAAATGGAGCAAAAAAGGATAAAAGGTCAATGAACATACTTTTATTTGTAGTAATTTCAGTTTGTTCAAAATTTGGATGAGTTATTCTTCAGTTTTCTCTTAATCTTACCTTTCATACATATTTTAAAATTTATTCAGTTGTATATGTTTATCCATTTTGCGTTCCGTTTTTTTTTAAGTTTTATTTTTTATTTATAGCCATTTATAATCCTGTTAAGTTTGACTTATGGTATGGCTTCATGTCTGCTAGTTATAGGGTTTAATATGGCCCTTAATTTTCTGTGGCGAAATTTTTTGAAAAATATATTTGGAAATTAAATCTTCTTCAATATTTAATTGTCTTTTTTTGTTATATTTTTGAACTAGCAATAATTTTTAGATTTTTCCTCCCTTTAGCTTTTTGAAAAAATAGATATTCTGTCATAATGTTTGATCACCTTTAGTTTTTTCCAATAAATTACAAGATTATTATTGCTATATGGAGTATGAAGGAATAATGTTTACATGGATGTTGAACAGAATCAAAACACACCGTCAACATTGAGGAGGATTTTTAATCAAAAAATACTATTGGCTGAAGTAATTCTAACGCTTTTTTGTAGACGCCCTTGAACAGACACGAATTTTGATCCACGTTTTATAATTCTTGTTGAAAAGATTATTTTAATTTCTGTTTTCTAACAGTTTGCTTAAGTAATTGCATGGTCAGTTAATTTATAAGAACGCGTTTCGATAAAAAAAAAAAATAGAAGCCAGTTTTGTGCTCAATTAGTAAATATTTCCTACTATTATTATTTATTTTATTTATATGTTGTTATTTGTCTTATATTATTATTTTTTCTTTCTGTCTTCAGCCAGATTGTCAAGCTTCTTTAAGCCTATTAGAGAAAACAAAATTCGTTGCCAAATTTCTTTTATTAATAATTGCTAAAATGATGTTTTTTCTTCTTCAAAATTATCATTGCCAATTTCAAGGTCCAGTTTTGGTTGCCATACATAAATACATACAAAATTTATTTCTATAAGCTAACACCAATATACAGCCATACCTATCGTTATTTTGCATTAAACTAAAGGTATACTAGATAGGTCTGAGAATTAAACTTAAATCAAGCTTGCAATTCAAAAGATACAAGTCCTTTCAAGGCCGTATCCATAGGGGAGGGTTTAACAGTTTTTTATCCTTAATAGTAAAAACAATTCGACTATCACCATCAGGTCCTCTTGACACTTCATCCAAATAATTACTTTTTTGTGCACACCCTTTTTATTTCTATATAATACCTTCATACGGGCAAAAAGCTCATACGAAGGACATATGTTAATTAACTTTTAACATGTTTTAAAAACCGTTAAATTAAACATGTTTTAAAAAGCGTTAACAATTTATATAATCAAGATTATATATATATATATATATATATATATATATATATATATATATATATATATATATATATATATATATATATATATATATATATATATATATATATAAAGTGGTTAATGTCCCATTCTTTTAATTTATTGAATATAATTAGTATCAGAAGAAAATTGGGTGGTCAAAGATTCATATTATATTTCTTAGGGTGTTAAACAGTGTATCTGCACAAAACTTCCTAAAGCACATTTTAGAAACGATGTATATAGAGAAAAAGCCTATTTTCACAGGAATCTGGCCAAGCTTTTGCAAATAAGTTGATCTAAATAAATCAGCATGAGAAACTGATTGGGAAGTACTATTCATGTACACTTTTAAAAGATGGTTGCAAGGAAGAAAAAATTAACTTTATATAAAACTTTAATAAACTAAATAAAAGTAAAAAATAAAATTCACAAAACCCATCCTGTCTGAGGTCTTTTAAAAATCAGTTTGTACATATTAGCAATATATTGAAATAAATAAATACCTAGAAAGAAAAGTCCTCAGGATCCTTGGAGCAGGCTTCAGAGCATCAATAGTTAAGTTGGTTCTGTCTATAGGACAAGTCTGGTTTGATGTTTGCCACTCAGTAATGCAGGTTTTACAAAAGGCATGTTCACACATTGAAGCCTTGAATATAAAGATATTAATTATACAGAGGCATTTGAAGAAACAATAAGAATTGACGTAAAGTTAATGGAATCTCCCAGTAACAAAACGAAAACTATATGCAAGTAGACACTAAAATGTAGTGAGGTACATTTGTCTGGTGAAACTCCAATTTGTTTTTAAAACCAACTAATTAAAAAAAAACAAAAAAAAAACAGATAAATTGACTTTCAAAATTTTCAAGAGATCAGTATGACCTGTTTCATTTGCAAGAGGCTATGAGTTTCACTACCATTTCTTATAATAAGTTTCAATACTTCCCAAGAAAGCAGTAATTATCCAAAGAATCCTACCCAAATTCAAGCAAAAGCTTGGTATGAAAAACCTTTTTTTTTTATCTCCCATACTTGACAAGCTCCAACCCCTAAGAGTTGATCCTTGTGCACTTAATTTTTGGCAAATAAACTGAATTTTTTTTAAGGATATTCAACTTGGGGATCAGACAATGCTAAGGATTTTCCTGATTCTGGAAATTTTTCTGAAGATCATGGGGGGGGGGGCAAAAGGTCAATTTACCATCTCCCAATTAAAATCCTTTTCTATTCTTTTGTTATGAACAGGCATTGTATTCGGTGTACAAAAATTATTTAGTGAAGACTGAAATATAAGCACTTCAGAAGACAGAGGAGGATTTGCTTGACCTGTTTGACCAGCTATATTCCAAACAAAAAGCTGTACATAGGAAATTTTTTTCTGAACAAATGATGACTAACTGCTAAAACTATTCTTTTCTGGCCATTCATCTAGGCTTAGAAAATAGGATGGGGAAATGTAATAAGGAAGGATTTAAAGAACACTAGAAGATTTTGGTAGGGGGTAGAGGATGAGCCTGCAAAGCTGTGTTGGCCTAGGACAGTTCAATGCTAAAGTGAGTTTTTAGAAGTGGAATGATGTTTTGGTAAGGTATTATAACTTAAGTGTTCTCAAGTATTTAAAAACATCATAATTTAAATATTTTCTTCTCCTTTTGATCAAATTAATAATCTATTCTTCTAATTTACCAAATTGAGTTATTTAGCCTTAATTCCATATGCACCCTTTGAAATTGCTGCTTGTACTATTGAGATATCTGAAACCAAGTCACACTCAGGTATTTCTAGCTGAAACTGCTTTGTCCTTTGGGTTATTACAGAACTCAGCTTTTTGACAATGTTAGATTTCTTATCAGAGCTTATGCCTATGGCACTGATTTTTCTTGGTGGTAAGGGGGTATTCAATCTGAATTTCCATTTCAAGAAAAGTCACAGTCTCTATTGGGATTGTCAAGTCTGTCTTAATTTTCACTGATTTTGTTTCTTTTTCAAAGTAGCCTTCAACTATGTTATGTAGATCACAGGGAAAGTTCTGAGTTCCTTCCAGTGTTTCCACTTCATATTTTTTTAAATCCCTAGAAGGCTGGTGGAATATCCTTAGAAATCTCCCATTTTCAATACCTAAATCCCTACAGGTTCCTCCATTTTCTGACTTCTTTCCAAATCACTAGTAAAGCCTCGTTATGACGACTTTTAATAGCATTTGTTCAAGACGACTTATTTTGCAACTTAGGACCATTTACTTGTACCAAACTATGTTCTTTTGACGTTTAAAACAATGCTTCTTAATTATCGTTAAGTTCGGTTTTGATTGATAGATTCCGGTGCCAGATTCCGGATTTTGGACCATATGAAGATATGTTATTTATTTATTTTTCTTTGCCATTATATTTTTCTTCTTTGTTTTTATTTTTGCAACACCCCCATGAGATGGATTCGCATAAATGATATCCAAATGGTCGCTTTTTCAAGCATTATTTTTGCTTTGACTTGTTTTCATATTGACTTGTGTTTATGCTAATAAAAATGTTTGAAAAAAAAGAAAAAGATATCAGTCAACAGATCTGTCAAAATATGACGAAAATATTAACTTTAAGGATAGAAAGTTCCTTGAGATGTAATTTGAGTAATACATAAAAGGTAAAAAATAAAACAATACTTAGGAATTGCTCACATTCGAGTAGTAAGGTATAATAAGGCGTCGTAAGACGTATAGGGTGTAGTAAGAGAGTAAGAGAAATATATTTGAATTCTATTTTCTGTTACGGATGACCAATCAAAGTGCTTAATTGGTTGAGTCAGCACGTGGACATGGTGGTCAAAACAAATCAATATTTATTTTATATGGTTATTTTTGGTAATTTGGGCTATAAGGTCAAACTGGTTATTATACAAATGTGAACAATCCATTAGTTGTCTCAGAGTCCAGTTATATTGATTAAAAAAAAAATAAAGAAAAATCTATTTTTAGTCAGAATTAGATTCAACACCTTCATCCTTTTTTCCGACTGTAGCTGAAGCCTTGACTCTTTTCATGTGCAGCAGTAGCTGCTCGTCTCTACGAATGCATGGGGCACTTTCTTGGGCCCGTTTCATACCATATTTTGTTTTAAGAATTCCACATAACGTGTCCGTTTTAATCGAGTTCCGTCTGTCTGTCTTTATGATTTTTACTGCACTAAAAAACCTTTCGGCGACAACGTTGGAGAATGGAAGAGTAAACAAAAATATTACTGCCAATTTTAGTTTTACGTATTGCTCGTTTCGGTCAGATTTTTTCTTCGAAAAAACCAAACGCCAGTAGGTAACCGCATCCATATTTTCATTATTTTTAACATCGGTGAGACTTTGCTTCCTCCGCTCTTGTTCGATTTTGTTTCCATCCCATGATACTTTTCCATACTTTCGAATAAAGGGTTGGAGAGAATCAGGTCGTAGTGACGGAGCTGATAAAGGGTCAACCATTTCTACATATTTGTAAATGTCATCATCTAAACGAAATTGAGTGTGGATCTGTTGCATAGCCTCGATGTGAAAAGATTTTGCAGCTCTGAGGATCTTTTGAACTGCGTCATGGGGCACACCAGGATCTGATTTTAGCGTCAAGAGAGAGTCCTGCCCATTTTGACCCAAATAAATATTTTCGAGGGGAAGGTAAACACTTGGGTCATTCACATTAATTTGGAATGCATTTGTTGACTTCACATAGTCCTTCTCCATAAAGCTCAAAGACAATTCCTTGATAAGAGATTCAGTCTTTAGTTTCAGGCAATAAAATAGTGGTTCTTCAGCTTGAAAAGCTACATTTAAGTCAGTAAGCAATCCCAATGGAAAGGCAACAATTTCAAACATAAACTTCATGACTGGGTTCAGATTTGTGCATACGAGCTCATTGAGCTTTGTTGGATCCTCAACTAGTAGAAGTCTGTAGTAGGCACTAAGAGCATCTCATTGTTCTAAAATTCTGTCCACAGCAGCTTTGACTGAAAGCCATCGGGTCTGCCCTGCCTGCAGAATCTTATGCATGTCAACTTGGTAGAACTTTTGAAACTCAAGGACAGCATGTTGCCTCTTGTGACTATGTGTCAAGTGACTATATATGGAGCAACTAATGTCTTCCATGGATTTTGGCAGTTTCTTGCATGCATATGAAACAACAAGATGAGCCATAATGCAGGAACATTTCACTAAGACTAACCATGGGAACGCTTCTTTTATTATGAACAAAATGCTTTGGCTAGCTCCCATCATAGAGTTTGTAGTGTCAGAGCAAAACCCTATGAAACTTGCAGGGGGAAGCTTGTGTGTTTCTATTACGCACTTCTTCAGCTCCTCGAATATAGCCTTGGCTGAAGAGTCGGGACATTTGACTATGTTGAGTACATCAACTTCAACTGAGAGGTCATCATTACAAAATATTACTCCCACTGCTAGAAGCTTTTTAAAAGATACATCAGTGGAATCATCAATAATGATCGAGAAGCAGCAATTCCGTAAGATTTCAATCAAACAATCTTCATAAAAACCACTTAGTCCTAATGGTATAACATTGGTAGCTTTCTGTTTCTTGAGTTTCACATTCTCCACTACTTGCTTTGAAGGCAATTTTTTTTAAAAAGCTACAAAAGCCTGGACCTTAGAAATAGCCAAGTCATTTTCAACTAGAAAAGTGCAGGTTCTGGCCTCAAGAAGCTTTGTGTGGTCAGTGAATCCCCCTTGCAAAAAGTGATCAAGAATATTTGAAGTGGACCATTGTGCTTCAATGTTTGACTTATGCTTCTTTGTGTTGGAGTGCTTTATAAGCTCTGATTTTCCGCTTTTTCCTAGCTTGAGATCAGTATTGTATACTTCACAATCTCCAAGATACCAGTTCTTTTTTTTAACCATCCCTTCAATTGCAGGTGACTCATCCATGTGTCAACAAACTTTTGGGAGTATTGAATCTGAGTGGTAGAACTTCGTGAAGGTTCATATTTCGTCTGTTTTTCTTTGGAGGAGTTGTATAAGTTGAGGAGGGTAAAACACTAGAGTTGGATTCTTCACTAATGCTATCTCCCATACTAATCGGAAAAATATCAGGCATCAGGGATACAATCTCGGAAACTAAATAAAACATATCTTTCATGCACTGTTAACGTTGGTGTGATTAGCAGTGTGACCCTACTACAACTGAATACACTAATAAAGCCATATAAATTTTATATTTTGTTTATTTTGACCACCATATCCTAGAAGAGCAATCCCCCTTGCTCCGTAGCAAATCATACTCTTTTTACTGTCCTTTGAGTAAAAGTTGAGTAGGAATGAAAAAGTCACCATAAAAAAGAACACATGCTTATGTTTTTGCAACAGATCATTGGTTTGCTAATTTATGTTCATCAAGAGTGGGAGAAACATATTGAAATGTGTTTCCAGCATAATGGTGATGGTGCAGATCATGCTATGAAGTATTTCTGATACAAACATAATCGTTTTTTCTATTTATGGTGACTTATGATTATTGGCCACCCTGTTAAATTAAGCTAAGTTTATTTCCAATGACAAATAAACTATGCTATGTCAACATTGCATAATATATCAGCCTTTCACTTGGCAGGCAGGCAGGCTAAACAAGCAATGCTGTCTCATTATAAAATTAGCTATATATAACAAAACAGGACTTTATCCCTTTGGTTCTATGGAAACATCTATAAAAAAAGAACCTCTATGGAACAAAAGAGACTGAAATTTTTGGTAGCTTTTTATATACAGTAGCTGTTCCATTCTGTCTTTTCTGAAGTTCATTTTTTTAAGCAAAGTAATATAACCTAGTTTCATATGGCAACTTTACAGGTACATAGTACAGCAGGCATGGGGCTATCAATGAGTATCAACTGGCTTTCAACCACCTTAAACTAATCATCTTGTAAATTAAAATATTCTTTATTGGCAGGAAATTCATGATCCTATGGAATGAACAGAATGTTTGAAATGACTAGTAAAAGGTGACGGATCACCTGGTATCCCAAACTTTTTACCATTTTTGGTGTCATTAGTGGGCGCTATTGATTGCAGTTCAATGATCAAGAATCAGAAGCAGAGGTGGAGGCTAACCAAGTTTTCGGTAAAGGTGCAGAAAAAGGACTCCTGATAAAAACATCTTATTTCTTACTATATATTATTTGGTCTATTGGGCTCTAACAGGGCTCTAAAGGTGCAGAGGGCTGATCAGCAGAAGCAGGATGTAAACAATTAATTTCTTACTGCAGGTACTGGTTAAACTGACCAGTACCTCTGCTCCTTTGACTGCAGGGGTCCCTAGTCTGCACCTTTACCAGGTTTTCTTTAAATGATTAGTAGTGTTAAAAGAATTTTGGAAGTCTCAAGAAAAGAAGTCGCCATTGAAATAAAATTTGCAGATTGGAAGTGCAGATTTGCAGAATCTTCCAAATGGAGACCGGCTTTTACCAAAATATAAAGATATTCAATACATTATTATAAAAATGTCAGCAAGTTCATGTTGTCAAGGTTTCAAAATCAAATTGCTTGAGGCTGTTATTAAATTTTTCCACAAGGCTGGTGACAGTAGTAATTTTTCAGGTGCTTTTTTTTTATTTCTTCGCTAATTACTAAGTTAGAATGATTCAATTAATTATGATAATTGTAAAAAATAATTATGCTAATAATATATATATATATATATATATATATATATATATATATATATATATATATATATATATATATATATATATATATATATATATATATATATATATATATATATATATATATATATATATATATATATTACATTATTACAAAACAGTGAATATACCACTCAATGCCTTTTTAAGAATTTCAACCCCTCTTCTCTTGACTTCTAGGTCAATTAAGTTGTTGTCGTCGTCGGATTAGGATCTCTTATAAGGCTCTATCCAGCTCCAGTATAGGCAAGCGTTTAAACATAACGCGCTTCCGATTCGACTGCGCAAAAGATCCTTAACTCCCTTTATAGCGCGTCCAGACTTTCTGGAAAAATGGAGCGGAAAACTACTTCTGTCCCATTTTTCCTTTTTTGGGTCGGAAGAGGATTTTCTAGGGCCGAAACTCTAGAAATTCTCTAAGAAATCCAGAAGACTTGTAAAAATCCCTAAAAATCCCCAAATCCCTAAACGAAAAAGTTCACCCCTAAAAGACCTCAAAATCCCCATTTTCGGGGGAAATCCCTAGAATGGAAGCACTGGTTCCTTCTCAATTTCACAATCTCTGAAATCTTTGCATTATGTTTGATTTAGAGGGAGCCACAACTAACTTAAATTCCTCTAAGTCATAGATGCCGTCTTGGCATGCATTTTACTCTCAATATTTCCTTGGAATCTGCCAGCAATCAAGTGTATACGTCCTTTAATCAAATTGTGGGGCGATTGCGATAATCAATATATGTCACTTTTTAATTTTTGTGGCGATTGTGATAACCATGAAAAGCACTGACGAAACGCCTGAACTCGTATATCCTCCGGTGCTGAATTTTATTCAAAGCAGTTTGCTAAGCGGAATTGAGGAGGATATTGTAAAAAGACATTCTATGGAGTTTTTTGACGTGAACATAGTCAAAGAAGCTAGAAGTTTACTGTGGCAAATAAAAGCACCTGAATCGGATATCCCAGTACGTAAGGGGAACAATGCACTTTCTAGTCATTTTAGTGACATTATTTCTCTGTTCAGATCTCTTGACAGTAGCGACACTTTTGTACCTGTGTTTGTGATAAAGATACCTACTGAGGAGCCATGTCTCCCTGCCAATGCTTATACTTCTTTACTCTCTAAGTTTAATGAGCTACAAAAAGTGGTTGTTGAAATGTCAGGGAAACTTGACAATTATCAGTTGAATTTTCCTCAACTACCCAAACCTACCCCAGCAATTGACACTCATACGACAGTTATTGTCTCTAAAGTACCTTCAAATCTGTCTGATTCGATTAAACGCAAGTCTGTTCTCGATCAGATAGCTGGGCATGAATTAGTTTGTAGCTTGAAACCTGTTAATGATAAATCTGCAACTGAAGATTTTTGTACATCAGGTCAGAACTTTATTCCTGGAGCAATAGTTAAAGTAAAGAGCATTAAAAGCATTAAAGTAGCCGGGAGCGACCCGGCTCAATGGTAACCGAAACTCTAAAAAACGGAATTTTGATACCAATAAATACATCAAGAGAAACAGATTTTAATTCTAATTTCAAATATATAAGTTTCATCGAGTTTAATCTTACCTATCAAAAGTTAAACGCCTGAGAAAATTTGGATGATTTTCGAAAAAAGGGAGAAATACCCCCTAAAAGCTGTAGAACCCTTATAAAAATCACACCATCATATTCCGCGTATCAGAGAACCCTACTGTAGAAGTTTCAAGCACCTATGTGCAAAAATGTGGAATTTTCTATTTTTTGCAAGAAGAAAGATCACGGATGCGTATTTATTTGTTTTTTTTTGTTGTTTTTTTCTTTTTCACAGGGGTGATCGTATCGATCCAGTGTTCCTAGAATATCGTGGGAGGGCTCATTGGAATGGAAATTAAAAGTTCTAGTACCCTTTTTAAGTGACAAAAAAAAATGGAGTGCAACTAGGCCCCCTCCCACGCTTATTTTTTTCCCAAAGTAATCCGATCAAAATTTTGAGATAGCCATTTTGTTCAGCATGGTCGAAAATATTATAACTATGTCTTTTAGGATGACTTAATCCCTCGAAGCCCCCAGGAGGAGGGCTGAAAGTTATGAACTTTACCCAATGTTAACATATAGTATTGGTTATTGGGACCCGGCTCAATGGTAACCGAAACTCTAGAAAACGGAATTTTGATACAAATAGATACATCAAAAGAATTGGATTTTAATACTGATTTCAAATATATAAGTTTCATCAAGTTTAATCCGACCCATAAAAAGTTACGTGCCTGAGAAAATTTGGCTGATTTTCGAAAAAAGGGGGAAAGACCCCCTTAAAGTTATAGAACTTTAATGAAAATCACAGCATCATATTCCGCATATCAGAGAACCCTACTGTAGAGGTTTCAAGCTCCTATCTACAAAAATGTGGAATTTTGCATTTTTTGCCAGAAGAAAGATCACGGATGCGTGTTTATTTGTTTTTTTCCCCCAGGGGTGATCATATTGACCCAGTGGTCCTGGAATACCGTGGGAGGGCTCATTGGAATGTAAATTAGAAGTTATAGTGCCCTTTCTAAGTGACCAAAAAAATGGAGGGCAACAGGACCCCCTCCCACGCTCATTTTTTTCCCAAAGTCACCTGATCAAAATTTTGAGATTTTGAGATTTTTCAGCATGTTCGAAAATATTATAAGTATGTCTTTTAGAATGACTTAATCCCCCGAAGTTCCCGGGAGGAGGGCTGAGAGTTATGAACTTTACCCAATGTTAACATATAGTATTGGTTATTGGGAAGTATACAGTACAAACGTTTTCCGGGGAGATTTTGCCTGGTAGTGGGGGGGGGGCGGGGGTTATGTGGGAGGATCTTTCCATGAAGGAAGTTTTATGGGGGACATTGCTATGAAGAGGACGCCGGACTTCCCAGCATTATTTAAAAAAATATAAGAAATTAAATATAAAAAATCAAGTTTTTCAACTGCAACAGCAGCAACATCAAAACTTTAAACGAACAGAAAATATTACATATATGATTGGCTTCACCCCTTAGTCAATACCTCACTCTTTAAGCCAGAGATTTTTTAGTACTTTCATAAGAGCGATTTATTCTAATTAACGGCCTTTGTGATTAAGCGGTCATTTTTAAAGAATTGGAACAAAACTCGAACTTTAGCTTAAAGAGCAAGGTAATGACTAGGGGGTGAACCTCCTAATAAACGTATTAAAAATATATAGATATAAAAGTTCGTTACGTAAGTTAATTCGTAAGTTACGTATATTTATTACTAATAAAAACATTCGTAAATAAAATTAAACAACTTTCGAGAAAGCTATTTAACGAAAAAAAGTAAATTAATATGAAAATTTTGTTTTAATTATTTATGTACTATGAGCCAAGACCAAAACCTGTATTTATTCAAAAACGTTCAAAAATTGAATAAAAAAAACAAATTTTTTTAACTCAAAGTAAGGAGCGACATTAAAACTTAAAACGAACAGAAATTATTCCGTATATGAAAGGGACTGTCTCCTCCTCATCGCCTTGCTCTTTACGCTAAAGTTTGACTTTCTCACAACTCTATTTTTTTTAAACAATAAAAAACTTTAGCGTAAAGAGCGAGGCGTTGAGGAGGGGACAGCCCCTTTCATATACGGAATAATTTTTGTTCGTTTTAAGTTTTAATGTCGCTCCTTACTTTCAGTTAAAAAAAACTAGTTTTTTTTATTTAATCACAGCACAAACACATTATTCTTAAGCAAAAAACAATTAATGGGGAAAAACAGAAAAAGAAGTTCATATTGATCTTAAGCCAGCCGCGTGCCAAGTACCAGGGACCGAGTGACGTTCGGTTTCCTGTTACTGTATTTATTCTTTATCTATTTTTTCGCTGTCTCTTTCGTCTTTGGGTGGACCTATCCCGATTAGTTAGGGGCGTAATTTTCTAGGGCCTGGGGCCAACTGCTCCTCTCAGATTTTGATTTGAGTGTAAGTTGGTTAGAGTGAGCTTTTTGCAATTAGAAAGATTTGCTTCAAATGAGTTTTATTTTATTAAATATCACTCTGAGAATCTCAACGGATTTTTCCTTTTAAGGGAGCCAAATACTTGCTATCTAATTCTGGATGTCCTTTGTAGATAATTAAGCCTCCAATTGACAACTCGAACGAAAGTCGATGGCCTCCTGCCCTACGTTCCGCTGATGCACGAAGAGCAAACTGGGATCGAATACAGAACTATATCATGCAGCGGGAATTTATCAACAGTGGGAGTGTCATGTGTATTATAATGGCATCAGAAAATTTTGAGATAGCTATTTTGTACAGCGTAGTTGATTTCCAGATAGGAAATATATTTTTGAGGATGACACTCCCCCACAACCCTCAGATCCAGGATTATAAGTTATGCACTGGAGGCATATAAGGTTTTATTGAAATCTTTGTCGTAGAAACTTGAAAAAGGGCTCATTCGGTTTGAAATTCAAAGGGACAGTACCCTTTTTAATAGTCGAAAGTGATTGGAGGGCAACTAACCTTCCTCTCACGCCCACCTTTTCCCCAAACACATCCAATAAAAATTTTTAGATAGCCATTTTGTTCAGCGTAGTTGATTTCCTGATAGAAAATATATTTTTGAGGAGGACACTCCCCCACAATCCTCAGGACAAGGATTATAATTTATGCCCTGGAGGCATATAAGGTTTGTACTGAAATATTTGTCGTAGAAACTTGAAAAAGGGCTCATTCGATTTGAAATTCAAAGGTGTAGTACCCTTTTTAATAGTCGGAAGTGGTTTGAGGGCAGCTAACCCCCCTCTCACGCCCACCTTTTCCCCAAACACATCCAGGTCAAATTTTTAGATAGCCATTTTCCTCAACATAGTTGAAAGTTTTGGAAATTAGGTCTTTAAGGATGACAACCTCTCCCCCCACAGCCCTCAGGGCAAGGGTTGTAAGTTATGCCCTGGGGCATATAAAGTTTTATTGAAAGCGTTGTCGTAGAAACTTCAAAAGGGCTCATTCAATTGGAAATTGAAAGGGCTAGTGCCTTTTTAATAGTTGAAAGTGATTTTAGGGCAACTAACCCCCCTCTCACGCCCACCTTCACCCCAAACATATCCAATTCAACTTTTTAGATAGCCATTTTACTCAACGTAGTTGAAGGTTTTGGAAATAAGGTCTTTAAGGATGACAACTCCTTCCCCTACAGCCCTCAGGGCAAGGGTTGTAAGTTATGCCCTGGGTCATGTAAAGTTTTCATTGAAAGAGTTGTCGTAGAAAATTCAAAAGGGCTCATTCAATTGGAAATTGAAATGGCTAGTGCCTTTTTTAATAGTTGAAAGTGATTGGATAGCGACCAACGCCCCTCTCATGCCCATCATTTCCCCAATCACATCCAATCAAGATTTTGCAGGCCAAACTATAGTCTTAAAAAACGAAAAGATTTAAAGTGTTATTTTCTTTTTCCCTGCAAAGATTGTGCCAGTATAAAACGAACATAAATTAATTTAAAAACTTTTTCCAAAAAATAAGTTTTTCAAAGAAAAGTAAAGAGCTCCATTAAAAAAAAAATGAGCAAAAATAAAATCAAATAATCTACCAAGCGTGAAAAGCTACCACAAATCAGCATCGATAAATAAATGAAACCAAAAACGAACAGAAATTACAATAATTAACCGCGTCAATCTCAAAACGAGCAGAAATTAGCACAAGTAGGGCGCAAAACCCCTATGCCTTCCCAAGGCCAGAACAAAATTTGCACTTCACTGAAAAAAATACAAATGAATGTGCATGGTCTGTTTAATATACATATATTGATATTTAGTAATCCAAATGTTTATATTATTTGATTTATTAAAGTTATAAAAGTAAAAACAAAGTTTTATGGCCACTAGAAATAGTAAATTTTTAAGAGCAAATTTAAGCCTTGGTCTCCTCAAATGGACCATAACTTGCATTGCTCATCTAGTCTTTTTAGGCTAATAGTTAAGCATATTTTGGATTTTGGAGCATGACCTACCTCCTTCTTTTGAGAAGAATATTAGTATAATCAAAGGAGTTTAGAGGCATTTTCATGAAGTCTATAGCTGGCCTACATTATCTTTTATATAACTGGAGACTGTAATGCTTGAAGCCACCAACCCTTGTCTTTAAATGCCACCAATGAAGGATTTTACTCCTTGCTGAATAGGAAATTTTGGCTGAAATAAGTTTCTGTTTCTTTCTCTAACCCAGGCTAATAACTTTGTATATTAAGCCTTTTAAGTTTTTACAAATAGAGGATTCTCAATCAAGCTCAACATGCTGATTAAATTCTAATATCTCAATAGTACAAGCAGCAATGTCAAAGGGTACATATGGAAGCAAGGCTAAATAACTTGATTTAGTAAATGAGAATAATAGATAATTAAATTGATCAAAAGGAGAAGAAAATGCTTGAATTATGATGTTTGAAAATACTTGAGAACACTTAAGTTATAATACCTTACCAAAATATCATTCCACTTCTAATAACTCACTTTAGCATTGAACTTTCCTAGGCCAACACAGCTTTGCAGGCTCATCCTCTACCCCCTACCAAAATCTTCTAGTGTTCTTTAAATCCTTCCTTATTGCCTTTCCCTATGCTATTTTTTTAGCCTAGATGAATGGCTAAAAATGAATTGTTTTAGCAGTTAGTCATCCTTTATTCAGAAAAAAAGTCCTATGTACAGCTTTTTGTTTGGAATATAGCTGGTCAAACAGGTCAAGAAAATCCTCCTCTGCCTTCTGAAGTGCTTATATTTTAGTCTTCACTAAATTGTTTTTGTAGACCGAATCAAATGCCTGTTCATAACAAAAGAATACAAAAGAATAGAAAGTTGAATTGGGAGAGGGTAAACTAACCTTTTGCCCCCCCCCATTATTTTCAGAAAAATATCCAGAATCAGGAAAATCCTTAGTATTGTCTGATCCCCAGGTTGAATATTCTTCAAAAAAATTTCAGTTTACCTGCCAAAAATTAAGTGCACAAGGATCAACTCTTAGGGGTTGGAGCTTGTCCAGTATGGGAGATAAAAAAAAGAAAAGTTTTTCAGACCAAGCTTTTGCTTGAATGTGGGTAGGATTCTTTATATAATTACTGCTGTTTTGGGAAGTATTGAAACTTATTATAAGAAATGGTAGTGAAATTCATAGGCTCTTGCAAAAGAAACAGGTCATACTGATCTTTTCACTGCAACATCCCATCAAAACTTGAAAGTCAAATTATGTTTTTTTTTTTACTTAGTTGGCAATAAAAACAAATTAGAGTTTCACCAGACAAGTGTGCATCATTGCATTTTAGTTTGTACTTGCATAGTTATCGTTTTGTTACTGTGATATTCCATTAACTTTACTTAAATTCTTATTGTTTCTTCAAATGACTCTGCATAATTAATATCTTTATATTCAAGGCTCCAATGTGTGAACAAGACTTTTGTAAAACCTGAATTACTGAGTGGTAAACATCAAACCAGACTTGTCCTATAGACAGAACCAACTTAACTATTGATGCTCTGAAACATGTTCAAGGATCCTGAGGAATTTTCTTTCTAGGTATTTATTTATTTCAATATATTGCTAATATGTACAAACTGATTTTTAAAAGACCTCAGACAGGATGGGTTTTGTGAATTTTATTTTTTACCTTTATTTAGTTTATTAAAGTTTATATATAGTTAATTTTTCTTCCTTGCAACCATCTTTTAAAAGTGTACATGAATAGTACTTCCCAATCAGTTTCTCATGCTGATTTATTTAGATCAACTTGTTTTGCAAAAGCTTGACCGGATTCCTGTGAAAATAGGCTTTTTCTCCATATGCATTGCTTTTAAACTGTGCTTTAAGAAGTTTTGTGCAGATACACTGTTTTACACCATAAGAAATATAATAGGAATTTTTGATCACCCAATTGTCTTTCGATACCAATTATGTTCAATAAATCAAAAGAATGGGACATTAATCACTTTAACAAGGTCTGAAACCAAGTCATACTCAGGCATTTCTAGCTGGAACTGCTTTGTAGTTTGGGGTAATACAGAAATCAGCTTTTTGACAATGTTAGATTTCTTATCAGAGCTTATGCCTATGGCACTGTTTTTTCTTGGTGGTAAGGGGGTATTCAATCTGAATTTCCATTTCAAGAAAAGTCACAGTCTCTATTGGGATTGTCAATTATGTCTTAGTTTTCACTGATTTTGTTTCTTTTTCAAAGCAGCCTTCAACTATGTTATGTAGATCATAGGGAAAGTTCTGAGTTCCTTCTCAATTTCACAATCTCTGAAATCTTTGCATGCCATTTCTTGGCAAGTTATGTTTGATTTAGAGGGAGCCACAACTAACTTAAATTCCTCTAAGTCATAGATGCCGTCTTGGCATGCATTTTACTCTCAATATTTCCTTGGAATCTGCCAGCAATCAAGTGTATACGTCCTTTAATCAAATTGTATGGCGATTGCGATAATCAAATATGTCACTTTTTAATTTGTGTGGCGATTGCGATAGCCATGAAAAGTACTGACGAAACGTCTGAGCTCTTATATCCTCCGGTGCTGAATTTTATTCAAAGCAATCTGCTAAGCAGAATGGAGTAGGATATTATAAGAAAAAACATGGTATGGAGTTATTTGACGTGAACATAGTCAAAGAAGCTAAAAGTTTACTGTGGAAAATAAAAAAGCACCTGAATCGGATTTCCCAGTACGTAAGGGGAACAATGCACTCTCTAGTCATTTTAGTGACATTATTTCTCTGTTCAGATCTCTTGACAGTAGCGACACTTTTGTACCTGTGTTTGTGATAAAGAGACCTACTGAGGAGCCATGTCTCCCTGCCAATGTTTATACTTCTTTACTCTCTAAGTTTAATGAGCTACAAAAAGTGGTTGTTGAAATGTCAGGGAAACTTGACAATTATCAGCTGAATTTTCCTCAACTACCCAAACCTACCCCAGCAATTGACACTCGTACGACAGTTATTGTCTCTAAAGTGCCTTCAAACCTGTCTGATTCGATTAAACACAAATCTGTTCTCGATCAAATAGCTGGGCTTGAATTAGTTTGTAGCTTGAAACCTGTTAATGACAGATGGTATGTCAATATTGATAAATCCGCAACTGAAGATTTTTGTACATCGGTTCAGAACTTTATTACCGGAGCAATGGTTAAAATACGATTCAAGCGCTTTTTTGGGATTCTCAGAGGTTTCCCAGGTGATCTCGACCTTTCAGTTATTAATAGACTGCAAGGTATAAAAAGTACAAATCGACTGGGCCAGACTGTGTCTTTCAAGCTTGTATTTGAAGACTGCTTCACTAGGTCTGCTTATTTCAAAGAAGGAATTAAAGTTGGATATGAATTTTTTCGAATTCACGAATTTAAGGAAATAACTAAATGCTGCTTCAAATGCCGGTCATACGATCGCTTTCATAATGCTTGCACCAGCAATACCCCGAGATATGCTAGATGTGCTGAGTCATATCTTTCTACTAAGGATAGTCCTTGTAGCGCTGTTCCCATGTGTGCTAACTGTGGCAAAAATCATGCTTCTTATAGTCTGTCCTGCCCAGTATCGAAGGAACTAATGTTGTGCTCCCCCATTTTGCAATGACTTTGGAGTTTTCAATAATATCGTTTAAAATTAATAGTAAAAAGGATAAGGACTTCGTTATTGATGAGCTGTATGATGATTTTGATGTGATCTGTCTACAAGAGCATCTTCTTACGGATCTTAGCATTAACATTTTGCGTCGGAGCCCTCATCATGATTTGTTTTTTACTACTGCCAGAGCCACAAGATGCCGCCCATCCGGTGGGCTAGCTTTTGTTTTTAAGCGCAATTCGAATTTGGGTTCGCCGGTGTTTTTTACTCGGATGAGATTTTTTTGACTGTTCGTATGGGCCCTACATTTTTCATCAATGCTTATCAGCCTTATGATGATCGCTCTGCCAGATCGATGACTAGACATGCTAAAGCTTGCAACACGTTGAAGCTTTTAGTGGAAAAAAATTCTTTCTATTTCTCTAGATTATATGATCATTGGTGACCTCAATACGGATATAAATTATTCGTCACTGAGAAGTGATTCGTTGTTAGATTGCTTTTCACAGTATCATATTATACCCAAAATTCATCCGTTTTGTTACTTTCACCATTCAGGCAGTAAGAGCAATATTGATCAAATTATTTGCTCACCCAGTGTTACTACATCAATAGTGTTTGTACGTGTTGAAGAAAAAGACTTAGATCATCTTCCTATTTCACTTACTCTTACGCTTAATATAAACCTTGCAAGTATTTGTAAAGTACTCCGGTCTTCAAAATGGTTTGAAAATAGCAATTGAAAGAGAGCTGATGTCCCTCTCTATGCGTTTCCACTAACAAACCTTCTGTCTGCTATACGAGTTCCCTATCATTTGCTCCAGTGTTCAATACCAGTGAATTGCAACAAAGGACCTGGATTGCTATCATAATCAAATAATTAAATGTCTAAAAGATGCCGAGGCAGTTGCAGTGCCGCTGCAACGTGTTAGATGTGGTACGCAAAAACTATTTGGTCTTTAGATCCTAATTTAAAACTTTGAAAAATAAAGCAAAGTTTTGGATAAAAGTTTGGAATGAATGTGATAGACCGCCATGTGGAATTGTATCTGACCTTAAGCTTAAGACGCGCAGTGAATATAAAAAATATCTTAAGTCAATACGTTATCCTGGTATGGATTTTCCAGTGTCAAAGAGAGAATGGCAAAAAGTTATTAATTTTGAGTTGATTAGAAGTGATGTGCCAAGTAGTGATTGTCTCCCTGCATCTGCTTGGCATTGTCATTACTACTACTACTACTACTACTAACAACTCACCGCAGCATCAAGTCACCTGAGGCCAACACAGCTCCGCACGCTCCTCTGCAACCCCAATCTCTTCAAAGCCTCCCTTTTTACACCCGCTCACGAAGTTCCCATTTCCTTTAAATCTTTCTTTATGACGTCCTCCCACCTCAGACGGGGACGACCTGCTTTCCGTTTAGCCCTAGATGGTTGACCAAAAAGAAAAATCTTCGGCAATCTGTCATCCTTCATCCGCACAACGTGCCCTAACGACCTCAACCCTTCTTTCATTATAGCCCTAGAGAGCGGTATTGAACCCCATTTTTCGTATAGCCTTTTGTTTGAAATACGGTCAATCAGCCGGGTACCCAGAACAGTCCTTAAGCAATTTCTCTGGAAAACATCTAGCAAATCTTCATCCGCTTTTCGGAGCGTCCATGCTTCAGAGCCATATTTGACCACTGTCATCACTGTAGCTTCTAATATTCTAGTCTTGATTTGCAGACTTATTTTCCAATTCTTCCAGACTTTTTTTTAACTGCGAAAAAACACTCTGAGACTTGGCTATTCTATTTTTAACATCTTCACTGCTCCCACCATCTTTACTAATAATAATACCAAGTTAAGTGAAACTGCCCACCTGATCAATCTTTTCATTACCCAACGTCACCTTTTCATCTTCACTTATTCCTAGCCTTAGTGACTTAGTGTTCCTAACATTAATTTTCAATCCAATTCTAGCAGCCTAAACTCGCAAAACCTCTAAAACTTCATTCATTTTGCTCAAATTTTCATATAGGATGCTTAAATCATCAGGATAATCCAAGTCCAGGAGACTTTTTCCTCCCCATTTGATACCGTGGTCTCCCATTGCCTTTCCTGTGCTCCTTAAAACAAAGTCCATCAAAATAATCCATATACAGGGGGATAGAACATAAGCCTGCTTAACTCCTGATTTAATACAGAAACAGCGGCTAACCTCAATTCCTACCCTAACCGCAGCAGTGTTATTCTCGTACATAGCACTAATCACTTTAATGTATTTGTCTGGTATACCGTACAAGGATAAAACCTTTGCTAAAGCTCTTCTATCAACAGAATAAAACGCTTGCTCATAATCTATAAAACTGAGGACCAAAGGTGTTTGACAACCCAGGCACTTCTCAATTATTAGCCTAAGAGTGAAAATTTGGTCGACACATCCTCTACCTTTTCTAAAACCGCACTGCTCTTCTCCTAAAACTTTGTCTACGACCTTTCTCAGTCTAAAAAGTATCATATTACAAAGTAATTTACTACCTACAGAGACCAGACTAATGCCTCGATAATTACCACACTCACTTTTATCACCTTTCTTATGAAGTGGCTTAATTAAGGTTTTCCTAAAATCGTTAGGTACTTCCCCTTTTTCAAAAATAATATTCATAATCTTCAGTAACTTATTTATAACCTCAGAGACACCATATTTAAGAAAATTATATACCACCCATTCAGCACCTGGAGCCTTATTATTCTTTAATACTTTTAGTAATGTTGCTCATTCATCATCACAAAACAAATCTTCCTTCACATCCAAGGTATCACAAACTTTTTCATTTTCCTCTATGTTTTTTCCTGCAACTTTATATCGGTTAAGCAAGTTCTCAAAATGTTCGGCCCATCTCTCTTTAGTTTTTTCCTTATCGCTAATTGCGACCCCTTTTCTATCTTTAACTGGGGCAAGTCCGGATTGACTACTCCCTCTCAATTTGTTAACGTGCCAGTACAATATTTTGCTATTATGCCGTCTAGATGCATCTTCCAGATCTTCGGCAATTTTATCCATGGCCTCCACTTCACACCTCCTTAGTTCATATTTTAATGCTTTCTCCACTTTCTTTACATTCCTTTTGTTTTCATACGATCTATCACTCAGATAATTCTTGTACAAGCCCTTTCTCCTTTCTATTAAACATAAAGCTTTTTCACTAATATTCTTAGCTGCAGTTCTAGCGTTCTTTCCTAATACACCTTCCGCAACTTCACAAATTATTTTTCTAAAATTATTCCAACCATCTTCCACATTATCAAATTTTAAACTCTCAAGATTAATTTTTACCTGTTCCGGGAAAGTTTCTCTAAAACTCTCATCTTGGAATCTAACATAATCATAGCTATCCGGGAGGTAAAATTTACCCTACCTAAACTTCAGCTTTATATTAACAATAGACCCTAATAGATGGTGGTGTTTACTTTTAACAACAATAACAGCACTGCTATTTACCCTAGTATTTCGTATTGATCCGGCAAGTCTTCGGTTTACTATAATATAATCAATAAGGTTTGCTGTGTTATCATCACGTGAGAACCATCTTAACTTATGAGCCATTTTATGACCAAACACCGTATTGGTTATAACTAGATTGTTATACCTACAAAATTGCAAAAGTCTGTATCCATTACTGTTTTCTTTTCCTACACCAAATTTACCTAGGCTGGGATGCCATCTATCTCTATTTCTACCAACATGTGATTTAAAATCTCCCAGTAATAACATCATATTTCTACCTGGGACCATGCCTATTTGCTCCTGAAACAAATTCATCTGAGTCACTAGTATTTCCGTCAGTCGGTTCTACAGGGGTGTATACTACTATAACTGATACCCTGATCTTTCTAGTCATAAAATGAGCAATTAGTATTCTATTATTAATGGCTTCCCAGCCTAAACAAGACTTAGCAGCTTCCTTATTCATCATCAGCCCTACTCCCTGTCTATGTACCCCATCCTTCCTTCCTGAGTAAACAAATTCTATATCACCTAATTTCATGCTTCCTACCCCTGGGATATGAGTCTCTGAAACTCCTAATAAATCCAGTTCGAATCGTCTGAATTCGTCAGTCAAAATGTCGATACGATAGTCATATTTTAATGTCGTAGCATTTCAAGTTCCAATTTTCATGTTCTTTAAATCATTGAAATTATTTTCGCCTCAGGAAAAGCAGCTACCTTTTGTGACTAATAATATGCTTGAGAGAGATAAACAGTTTGGATTTAAGCCTGAAGTAGGTTGTCAACATGCACATCGTGCATTATCTTCTTTGCTCCTTGAGAATTCTTCTAAGGGAAAGAGTATATATCTTTGTGCTTTAGATCTATCAAAAGCTTTTGATAGTGTATTTCGTAGTCAGCTTTTTCTGCTCTTCAAGGTTGTGATGTCAATCTATCGGTTATAAGGCTTCTTCTTTACTGGTACTCTAATTCTTTTCTTCGGCTGAAATCGACACCAGATTCTATTATCAAAGTGAAAAGAGGTTTTAAGGCAAGGTTGAGTTTTATCTCCGACCCAATTTAAATTATGTATTTCAGGAGTTCTGGCAAAGATATCGGCTACCTATCTCTCTGGTTTTTCTGATGTTTCATACCTTGCCTATGCTGATGACCTTCTTCTTATAAGCCGTACTAACACTGGTCTGTCTAATATGGTTTCTCGTGTTGCTACTTCTTTTTCAGACATAGGCCTTTCTCTTAATGTAGATAAATGTAAATTTATTTCTTTTAACAACAATTCTAGTACTCTTCTCCGTTGCAGTGGCTTTACTATCCCTCTCGTAGATTCTCTTCAATGGCTCGGTATTTCTATTACTAATAGTCTTCCGAGCTTGCGCCAGTGCACAGTCTCAGATATTAATATGAAAATTCAATTAGGATAGATTGTTGCCAATAGTGGTAAATATAATAAATTCGTGTTGGCCAAGCTCTACTCAACTTTTTGTGACCATTCAATTCTTTTTGCTTCTGGAATTTTTCCCCTTCTTCAGAAAAATGAGTTTAAAAGAATGCGGATTAATTATTATACATTTTGTAAATTTTTGTTGTTTCTTCCACCCTGGACTAAAAACCGGGTAATTATTAGTAAATTTCTTGTTTCTGATATTACTGTAAAACTGGATGCACTTCACAGATAACTTTCAAATACCGCTTGTATCTGTTTTTCTCTGCACCATCACCTTATCATTTTTTTTCAGTCGTAAGTTATTTTTCTTAATTTATTTTTTGTTTTTCTCTCTTTGGTCACTCCACATTTTTTAGTAATGTAAAGAGTGAGAAAAAATCCAATAATGGTATTAATAATGACAGCTTGAGTCCATATTTCTGTATGTTACTGCTTATTAGATTCTGCAAGTTATGAGTTTTTTTCTTTTCTTCTTTTTTCCCACCTTTTATGTTATTTCCTTTTTGTTTTAGCTTCTTTTAAATTTTATGTGTTAGGCTACTCTGTAACTGGTATTCTTTGATTTCTATATTGATTTTCGTTGTATTTGTATATGTTTTTCTTCGTGATACTCCACCTATGGTACCTCTGTATAGTTTAGGTTAGAAATGAATAATAATAATAAATAGCAAAGTGTCACTAACTGAATATCTTTACTCTAATTGTTTGCAACGAGTTCAAGAGCATTGATCTGTTCATAGCCGTTCATGATCTGTGATACCTCAACATAGAACACTCATTCTGTGGGAACTTTAATTAAAAGTGCAGTCCTGTCATTGGTCCTTCAAATACATTATTTTGCGCTAGTGATTGTTTTGGAGCGTTTTGGTTGGTCCATCAGATACATTGATTTTGATTTGTAAGTCAGGTGAAACAGTAAAATTGAACTACCAATCTTCGAAACCATGGGAAATACATCAATATACCAATATATAATTCATATATACCAATAGATTCAACACAAAAAGCTACACAACAAGCAACCCTTAATTCAAAATTTGAGAGAGGGTGTAGATACACACTGTTTTTGGATTGGAGGCCCAAGTTGATATAAAAGCCAGTTGTTTAAGTCTGTCTGTATATACTGGTTGATTCCACGGTTTGATATGTAGTATATGTTTATCTGCTTGTGCATTGTTTTGCTTTTCAGTATTATCAAAAATATATATATAGATAATGAATACATGATCTGAGACCAAGATGATAATTGTTTGTGTCCAAGCTGTAATTGTGGCAATCTTTCTTTAAATGGAAAGAAACAACATAATTTTCTCTTAGAAGTAGAAAAGCCTTTAAGTAGATTTGAAAAAGATAAGACCAATTTATAGTCTCTCACCGTCCTTGAAAATTCATGGTTGATAACTATTAGCATACACATTAAATTATCAACAATAGAGTGCAGTTTGTTCTTTACATGCTTTAATTTACTGGTTATTTTAAAAAAAAAAAAACACTTCAGTATTGCAAGTTCTTTTTTTTTGATGGTAACCAAAACATAAGTGAAGTTTCTTATTTCTTGATTGAATTTTTGTGATTTTTTTTCATTTCATTTAAAAAAACTTTTTTTTATATTTTCTGCCTACCAAGGGGGTTTCGGAGAGGAGGTTTATAAGAGGTGAATTGTAGACCTCTAGACCGTGTGTTTTCAGTCATAGTTCTTATGATGGTACCCTTGTTGCACTTCTCAGTCTTTCAACTCTAGAAATGGAACCAAAAAGTTCATTTTTAGTGATGTATGGCGCTTTGCAATGGTATTATCAAGAAGAAATTACAAAAAAAGTGCGCAGATATGATCAATGGCTTTAATTGAGCCCTTCAACATCTCACTGTGAGATTGTGGTTGCGTACTTGCCCTGGAGGAAAATAAGAACCCATCACTGCAAAAAAAGAAGAATTTTTTATCTTTTCATGATTCAGGCCCGAGTTAGCGTTTTTGACATTGGGGGATCCAATCGTGTTCTTTTGATTTTGATCTGCCACCAGTTTGAAGGGATTTGAGCTCTTAAGAATTTCTGAAAATTTGTTTCTGTAATGAGCCTTTAATGTTTGAGTGAACATGTATAATACTTTGCATTCCTTTATAGCTTTTAAACCAAGCTTCTCATTTGACAGTTATTTTCAAAATACGATTTTTAACTTTTGGCAACTATGAAAAATAGTTCACTCTTTACAGCCATTACTGCAACCATGATCCAGTAATATATAGGGCATGCAAAGCCAGAACTTTTAGGGAGTATTTTACTATTATCATAAGTCATAGATGGCTCTTAAAGTTAGGAAATGTTTTTATTGCTCTAAGCTAGTTAAAGTTGGCTATTCTGTGTAATATCATTTAAATTTTTAACATTTATTTGTTTTTATATAGATTAATCTGTACCTACTAGACACATGGATGTCCTGCCTTATTGACATTGGAAAGCCTTGCAGTACATATTCTGGAATGCAATTTCAACCCCAAGAGACTTGTTACTTGCCAATCAGGATGTGGAACTTCTATACTATTTGAAGAACTACAAATTTATTAATTGTTATTTGAACTCTCTCTAGTTCTTGCCCTATGTGTAGTTAAATCAAATAAAATCGCTTGGGTTTTTCCAGTTGCAAGATGGCAGACGAGGAAAAACGGTACGAGCTAAGACGAGGAAAAACGTTACCGATAAGCCGTGGTATAGCGTAATAAGCCGTGGTATAGCATGATAAGCCGTGGTATAGCATGATAAGCCGTGGTATAGCGTAATAGGCCGTGGTATAGCATGATAAGCCATGGTATAGCATGATAAGCCATGGTATAGCATGATAAGCCATGGTATAGCGTGATAAGCCGTGGTATAGCGCGATAAGCAGTGGTAAAGCATAATAAACTGTGGTATGGCATGATAAGCCGTGGTATAGCATGATAAGCCGTGGTATAGCATTTTAAGCCGTGGTATAGAATGATAAGCCTATATTATAGCATGATCAGCCTATATTATAGCGTGATAAGCCTATATTATAGCGTGGTAAGCCTATTCGACCACCCAGTGTGATGGACTATTTTTTTGCGATTTTGCAGTCCCATTGAGCAAGGACCTTGAGATGTGCAAACAGTGAAGTCCCCTTTGACGAAGATGGTAAAATGACAATTTCGAAAATTTGCAAACAGATGCAATTTCTAAAGCAACAGTTATCTTGGAATTGTTTTCCTGTGGCTGATTTTGATTTCCTACGGCCCTGTTTTGTACTGACTGACCTCACTTATCGAACACTCCCTCTGTGATTATCTTTCCTTCTCTACCATGTGATTTTATTTTATAATTAGTTCTTTTTGAACCATACAAAAGCTGCGCACTTAAAGATGTTTCTTTTAGAATATTCGGAATCCCTGTGTCTTTCTGGTCAGGAATTATACTTTTTTAGTCCAATGTGATAGAAAAAACGGGCTTGCTTGTAAAAGGGTTGAAGAAGGATTTCTTGTAAAGATGGACAAGGAAAAAGAAAAAAACTGAGATCTTAAACTGTAAATTAAATCTGCAAAATGTTTTATATAGCCTATGGCTATGACGAAGAATAATGGGGGTTGGGAGGGGTGACTTT
>NC_142814.1:584965-678933 GCF_049724085.1 Artemia sp. Qi Xiang Cuo
AGGCTATTTTATTATATTAATTTATGTCAATTCAATTTTTGAGTCGCTTTATGGCATCGCTCGAACAAAACTAAATTGTATGCGCGAAATGGAATTTCTGTTTATGGACTATATTTTGGGATTAGAATGGTTACGGTAGTCTTATCTTTACTCAGGTTGTGATATGCCTTTATGACTGGTTGAGATATATCTTAAAGGCTTAGTTAATAATTACTATATGGCTTAATTTTATATAATATTTTTCGAGTAAGCAACATATGAATAAGTAAGCAAGCAACATATAAATACGCTGGTAACCTATTTTCATTATAAGCCTTTTAATAAGATTATTTTTGTTATTGCAACTAGAATTATTGGAATCTGCACTAAGACAAAATAATTTATATATATATAAGATTAATTTATTCCATAGTTACATATTCCTATTTCATTAATATTGATTCACTTGATTCATTATTATTATAATTTTTTCCGAAAGAAAAAAATTCAAAAACAGAGGTTATGATGTTTTTTTTTTCAGGTTTAGAGTTTAGAATTTTCTTTTAATTTTCTTGCTATTATTCCTATAGGTGTCTTTTTTTCTTTGGTGTGTTTTCATTCGTTTTAGAAATAATCTACTACCCAGGGATTTGTATTCCTCAGATTCAGGGTCGAATAAAAATTGTTTATAATGTTGATAAAGGATGATGTATGCCTTCATATTTGACACATTGGGGATTTTTGTCTAGATTATAGCAAATTTTGGGGGCTCTGCATTTATCAAGGAGTAAAAGATCTGTTTGACTGGGTCCTTTAGAGTAGAAATATTTGATATTGAGGTTCTTTTTTATACGTCTTATTAACAATTGTAAGCAACCAAGTTGTTTCGCGCTCCTTTTTCTATATTTTTATTTGACTTCCCCTCTAGCCAGACGATAGTTGGGGGTATTTGCGAGTGCTAATCCATATTTATAAGTGTGGGGTGCATACCCTTTTAGATTGTAGGTTAAATCCCATTCTTTCGCATATGTCTGATTTCCTTGTTCGTCAAACACTAACATAGCTGCCGAATATATAATTTTTTCATTCGCGTTCGTTATTGTAATGAATTGAGTATCAATTATCGCCTTTCGGATAGGTTTTGATTCCGTTGCCATGATCTGAAAATGATCAGTTCATAATTAGACGCATTTGTACTGGTAATTTTTGTTTTTGATAATATCAACCTTTATTAGAACGAGGGTTGGTTTTTCATGGAAAATCCAAGGTAGAGCACGACCTCAACAAACCAAAAGCTGCCTGAGGGCGAACTCCACCCCAGGCTTCCTACAATACATGGCTCATCACTTTATTTTTCGATAACGTCCTATAATACGGAACGGGGAAATGGATTTAAAAGGCCATTTTATAGAAATATAAGTTGACTGTCATAGAGGAGTCTAGGAACTGTATCTCCCACAAACTGAATAAAACACCGTCTGTGGGCGAAAAAGAAACTAAATTTTCCATGATATAGAATCCGTCATTTTATTTCGATAATTGGGTTCATTTTGGTTGTTCGATTGATGGGTTCATTTTGTAGAATTGATAGATTGGTTCATTGTGGTTCATTAATGTGTTGAACAAAATTTTTCTATAGTATTTTTATAGTTGTATGATTTTTACTTGTGAACTAAAAGTTTTTAAATTATTAATTCTTTATGACGCCTATCCATTAAAATTTCTTAATCCTGTACAGACTAAGGGTAATTCCATCTATCAGGTTTTTTAACTGTTCTACCCGATTGTGTCGTTACTTTCTCTTCGACTTCTTGGGGTTTTTTCTTTTTAGGTTTTGCTAGTGATATAAGATATAATTTCCTGTATTGGGGGCTCAAAACTTCCATATAGATATTTTAATAGATATTTTTCCGACGAAAAAATGTGGTTTCAGAGGGTCCCAAAAATAACAGCCAAATCTTTTTCACAATTTTTTTCATTATTTTTTTCACCGAAAAAAACATATGAATTGAAGTTTTCACACATACATGCGTAATCCTCTGGATAGTTAAGTTAAGGTACGTGGGTATGACCTTCCAAACTTAAGTGGGTCCTTTTACTCTAGGCGTACAAAAAAATCACTAGAACCCGTCAGGATCACCGTCTAAAATAATCAGTTAAATGAACATAATTTCAAATTTTAAACTAAATACATTTCTTCGTTAAGAGATCAGCTAACCACTCAGCTCCCAAGTTATATGATCAATCCAAAAGGGTTCCGACAAATGAAGGGATTTACCTAAACAATTTACCTTCCATGCTGATTCGAAATGCAAAAATTAAATTTCGATAAATATTGAGGTTGGGTTAGATTAAATGAAGCAAATTAAATTAGGTAACTGTTGCAGGGGGTAACAACTAAAACCTGTGATCTTGACCTTCAAGACTCAAAATAGGCATTTTCCGCCCCACATTTTTTGTTTAATTTTAATCGAGTTCCTTCGGGCAAATGTTGACTATAGACTGCCCTAATATGTGCAACCTCGACCCTAAGTCTCAAAAGGGGCATTTTCTGGCCCTTTTTTCTATTTTATGGAGAGTTCTATCGGATAAATTTTGACATGAGATTTACCCCCACATTTTTAGGAATATAATTAGGCTAAGCATGCGAATTGAGGATTTAGGGGGTAACAGCTCCCTTTTTATTGTGGAATTGTTTTTAGTACTTTATTCATATACCTACCCGCACAAAGATAGGAGAGTCACACTCCAAGAGAAGTTATTTTTCTCAAAAACCTCTTAAAAGGGTTTCAACCCTGTTCAAGCCCTCTTGAAAGGGTGTTTCAGGGCTATTTTTTAGCAAAAACCCTCTGAAACATTTTTGAAGTGCTGTTATAAAAATTTAAAATCCCTTATACAGAAAGGAGGGTAAAAAGGAGTTACCCGCACAACCTCTGACATACTAAAGTTTCTTGAATTTGAGGGCACTTGTTATTCAAATTACCATTTTTTTTATCAGTCACCCCCCCCCCCAAAAAAAAGATATTATAATCCCCCCCCTCAAAAAAAATACTGGGTGCGGGCTAGGTGAGGGAACCAGCAGCCCAGTACTTTACCTGTGTCCTGTTACTCGTCCTTTATGCTAAAGTTTAACTTTGTAAAAAATGTTTCAACATATTAATCAAAGAGTCATTAAGGCTTCAGCGCAACTTCAACTTCAGCACAACTTGAGAATACAAATTCGGTGGTTTACTGGGTGGCTGCCTTCCTCATAAATAGAACGGTTTTTGTTCTTTAACGCCGCTTTTTATTTTCGTTAAAAAAAAGTCTCGACATACTTGGATTAATGCTTATTCAGAAAAATATTTCAATACCATTACACTAATCTCAAAATTCATTATCAATTAATTATTAATCTGATACCCATATTAATTATGGTTGGGAATGTATGTAAAAAAGAAAATGTGAGAACTTCAAATTATGCAAGTGAACAAAATTGCTTTATTTGTGATGTGAGAGCAACGCTTTTGGTTTTATTTATTTTTCTTTTTTTTAGGTGTCAAGTGATATACCCTTCTCACAGGGGCCAATGACACGACTTTGTTACGTGGTAAAAATCCAGTTATTCTCAAAGAACTGAAAATGTTTTTCCATCACAGCTAAGTCAACATGATTGTCCTCTTCTGTAAGAAAAACAAGGGGAAATTTAATGAAAGGGATTAAATGGTGAACTACTGCACAATGGGTGAAGATGGAGCACGCAGGGTTATGCTAACCCAAGGTAATATGGTACCACGATGAGCTATCAGTAGTCTTATAAGAAATTACCCGTCAAATACAGAAATACTATCGACCTGACATCTATATAAGAAAATGACCTGGTTGATTTGTCTGCTCAGGTACTCTGTGATTTTTCATCTTGTTATTTGCATATCTATATCCGCTAGATGGTTGACGATTCTCTAATGGATGATTTTCATGACGCCTCCCAGAGGGCGGTCCGAAAGGTGGGAAACTGTTGGGAAATAGCAAGTTCCAGCCAGTCAAGTTCCTTTCTTATGAGTTCCTTGCCTTGCGGCCAGCTCCTCGTCTTTAGTGCTAAGCTGACTGGCAGAAAGAGAACGATGGAAATCGGGATTCATTGATAATCTAGCGACGGATCGCTGCTGAAAAATGACAAATAGAACAATCCAATAATAATGAACATTTTTTTATAATATACAGGTATATTTTGATTTTTACTATAAAATACCGTAGAAAATATTTGATTTGAATTTTACGGACTCTTTTTCTCGCCTTAATAAATTTAAAGGTAACCGGAAACCTAAAAAAGAGCAAAGGCCCCTCAGAATTTTCTTTGTCTTACAGAATTCAGGTTAAGAACCTTGGATACCAAAAATGTCATTTTATGAGTCTCAGCGTGGGCTGACAGTCTCAAAGACAAAGGGCCCATTAGCTAAATTTCTCGGCACCAGAGGGAGCTTCCCAAACAAATTTGGTATAAACTGACAAGGTATCTTAGATGTGTCAACAGTTTTAAAAGCTAACGAGAGGCTAGTTAAAAACAAAGGAAACATATAACCTCTTATCAAATGTTAAGTCTAACGCTGTCTAATCAATGTACATACGGCATAAATGATGTACACCCTGTGACCGCAAAGATTTCCATCAAGGCAGTTAGCCCAACAGGAAACTTAAAAAGCTGTCAAATTATTCAATGAGACTTCTTTTGAGCTGATAATTAATGTTTTCCGAGCAGGTATACTAGAATACTTTAAGGGACTATAACCTTAAAAACCTTAAAAAGAAAATTCTGCTCCATTCAATAAAAAACAAAACAAAATTTACACTTTTTAATGATGTACGTTCCATTAAAATTGAATATCTCTATCTCTTGCACAAAACTTGAGAAGTTAAATGCTTTTTCTAAGATTTCTGGGAAAGTAGGTGTCGGATTTTAGTTTTCTGTTGTTTATTCGGATCTCTTATTTTAGCTATGCAAATTTTGGCAATACCGCCCAACTACTTCTGATTTGTTTGGCCACACGAACTAAAGAACACTGTAATGGACGAGATAGGGTTTATTTTTTAGAGTATCGAACAACATTAAACAACATAATTACTGTCATAGTAATAATCTAACCAACAACCTAAGTAATCAATGTAAATATTTAACAAATTATGGGTTTTCGGTCTTCTTCGACTTAAGACCACTACAGGATTGCGTATAAGGAGGGTTAAATATTGAACTGAATGAAGTAAAAAGAAGACCTTTTCTTTTTCAACTAAATTTAGTGTTTTTGTCTTTTCTCCTTTCTCTGTATTTTACCCTGTCAACTTTGTTGTTCATCAGAGACTGGTAGGAAAACAAAGAATAATTAAAAACATGCGTAATTGGAGATTGATTTTCGGATCGTTACTAAAAAAAAAAAAAAAAAACAGAAAAGGAAAGCTGATATATAAATTTGATCCTCATTTTCTACGTATACACACGCATTCTATGTGCCAGGACACCATTCCCACGCAACTTACCTTGTTAACTTTAACTTACATATGAGATTGGTACGAAAAGAAAGAACAATAAAAACAGAATGAAATGGAGATTGCTTTCCAGTTCAATATAAAAAAACGAATAGACGGCTAATAAGTATATATATAATTTTGATTTTCATTTTCCAAGTGCCCATATATATCCTAAAATCGTGGAAACTCTCTCTATCCCTTTCATGAGAGACGGTTTGGAACCACGGACCCCAACAGGAAAATCTAAGAGAGGCACTCTGAGTGCTTTTAGATAGGAGGATGTCAATCAGAGCAGCTGTAGCCCACTTCAAAATCAAGAAAAGCTCCCTTTACAATTATCTGAAAAAGGCAAACAATGGTCTAAACTGTAATGAAGATAAGCATAATGTGAATGTTGATGTGGCAATCAGAAAAGCTGAGAAGCGTATAAAGCACAATCGGTAGATATTTTCTAATAAACAAAAAGGGACATATGCAACTATTTTGTGACTGCATCAAGAATGAATCACAGTCTTACCTCAAATGGTATTAAAAAACTTGCCTTTCAATATATTTTTGCGAATGAAATTGAAACACCACCATCTTGGACAGAATGAAGCCGTGCTTCAAAAGATTGGCCTATTGCTTTTATGAAAAGAAACTCTAATATCTCGCTTCGTGTACCTAAGCCCAGTAGCCAAGCCCGGGCAAGTGGCTTCAGCAGAGTAGTTGTTTCAAAGTTTTTTGATAATCTATTTGATGTATATGGCAGGCATCAATTTACAGCTGAGCGCATATGGGATGTCGATGAGACTGGCGTCTCTACGGTTTTGAACCGCCAAGAGTTTTGGCACCAAGAGGAGTAAAACAAGTAAAACAGACCGTCTCTACTGAGCGAGGAAAAAATACAATATTGATTTATTTCATCAATGCAATTGGCGGACCACCAGTTTTTATTTTTCCACGAAAAGAATTTAAGCCTTAGATGATACGAAGAGGTCCTCCTGGCTCCTTTGGCCTTGCACAAACGTCGGGTTGGTTGAAGAGCAAGACTTTTTGTTGGCTCTACAAGACTTTTGGCAGCATTGCCGCTCTTCAAAAGATAATCCCATCTCATTTTGCTTGATAATCAGTAAAGTCACCTTGATCCCATATGTATTTCTTTCTGCAAGCAAAACAGTATTGTTCTTCTACCATTCCACCACATTCCTCCCACCGACTCCAACCCTTAGATATTTTTTTTTTTTTTTTGTCCTTTCAAGAGCAGTCTCAAGCTTAAGTTAAATGAGTGGCTCCAGTTAAATCCTGGACAAAGGGTGGCTATTCACCAGGTGGCTGAGCTTTGTCTTCAGCCTTACATTGAGAAGTTTTCTCCGAGAAATATCACTTCCTCTTTCACAAAGGCTGGAATCTGTCTTTTCGACTGAAGTATATTCAGTGAGGTAGATTTCATCCCGTCCAAAGTGGCGGACCGACTTATCCAAGATCAAGTAACTTCAAATCAGGCAAATGCAGCAGCCACGGAACTTGACGAAATTTGATATTCTCAAGCCAACGATGATTTTTCTTCTCCTGGATTATCAACTGACCCCAGTCCCTCCCCTAGGCCATCAACTACCAACCTACAAGGTTAGTTGGCAAGAATAACCCCAGAAATGATTAGACCTTTCCCGTTTATGGTAAATGTTCACATAAGTTCTCGTAAGCACCACAAAACAGGCAGAACCAAGATACTCACTGACACTGTAGAAAAGAAAGAAATTGAGGCAAAAGAACCTGAAAATGGAGAGAGAAACCAACCAAAAAAGTCACCCGTTGTAAATCTCAAGCTGGATGATTCATCTGATGATTCATTACATTTTGGTGAAAAAGACAACAGTGATGACCTGCCGTTCAGCCCATCTTCCTTGTCAGTATGAGATTACGTCCCCTTGTCAAGTTTCAGCTTCGGAAGTCAACTTGGTGCTATGTTGGCTTAGTGCAGGAGATTACAGAAGGTGAAGATACGATTAGTTTCATGCGCAAGAAAAGCGAAAGGTTTGTCTTCCCCGAGGCAGAAGGTGTAGCAAATGTCGATAATAATGACATTCTCCAAATTTTGCCAAAACCTTTTTCCTGTGGAGGAACAAGCAGAGTGCTTCAAAGCTTTCCCTTTGAATTTGACTTCTCACCATATGATATGGCTTAATTATGCAATCTTTTAATTTTTATAATTTTGTACATTTGTATTCAAAGTAAAAAAAAAACTGTTTCATAGATGAATTTACTGTTTGTATAGGACCGCCGGTAAATTTTTGGATTTTTTTTTAGCTTGTTGGGGTTGGTTCAGGCACTTTGACCAAAATTATAAATGCAGATTTTGAGAAAATTCAAAGAACAAAAATCTGAAAAATTTATCAAGAATTACTTATTCTGTGACGTATCTAGGGAAAATCAAATTTTGGTTTTCTATTCATAAGCAAATGAGATAGTAGTGATCGCCCAATTTTATCCAATTCAACCACAACCTTCCCTGCGGGCATTATGCAAACCATGATTACCTGCCATTAAACAGTCCACTTAAACTCAAAAGGCAAGTGTAATCTATAGATACTGCATATTCCTTCAAAAAAGTGGCTTTTATTTATTTTAAAAGAAATTTTGCCGGCTCAGAACTACACACAAGAAAACATGTTAAGAAAACAATTCTTACTTGATAATATGCAGAATAATCATAGTTAACACACTTTGCATGAAGCTAACCTTTATCTTCACCCATTTCTTTATTTTACACCTTTTCTACCAGATTTCGGGATTTTTTGTGTTCTCCAAGTCTTTGTTCAATTTTGAAAAAAGTGCTCAAATAAACGCCCGAACGCCATCTTAATAATCTACCACAATTTTTCACTATTTTTCTTTTAACCCGTGATATGAGAAATAATTTAGATGGCGCTGATGGTGTTTAATTTGTATTGACGCCACTGCCGTTTGTGCATAGTGGTATCTATAAACAAATTTTGTCGATCCCACTCGTTTCAGCACGAATTTAAAAACTGAGAAAATGCTTATCAAATCCATGCTTTTTTTCAGATATTTCACAGAAAAAGTGTAAATAATGAAAGACGTAATAATAAAGGTTAGCTTCATGTATTATTTGTTAACTATGATTATTCTGCGTATTATGAAATAAGAATTGTTTTCTTAGCATGTTTCCTTACGTGGAGTAAGGTTCCTCGGCAAACACGAACGACTTCGTCAAATCTGATCCAAAACATAAGTAAACCGAATATTCATCCTCACAGTTATTCGCCTGGAAAAATCAAGCTGTTGAACCGAAATTTGTCTCGAATCAGAATCTTTAGTTTTAAAAACTCCTAATATATCTGTTCGGTCAGCATTCCACTCAACAAACTTAATACTAAAGGCAATTATTGGACTAGTTTACGAAAATTTGTTGAAGTTTTTTTTCGGGAGGTAGGGGGTTAAAAAAAAGTTTAAAACGCATTAATTTTCTTAATATTCATTTTTGTTAAGGTTTTACGAGCCGTTTTTACAGAAATTAAATTAATAATCAAATCAACATTTCAACGAACTGAAAAAACCACCAACAGGAGTAGAGCCACCACCTCCTAAACTTGCTTAAGATCACAATGTCTTTTCAGCTTTATTGAAAACGATTTTTATTCCAAATAGGGTGTTTTTCATCCATAGCAAAACTAGTTTAGAAATTTTTTTGAGCGAGGGAGGGGAGGGGAGTAAGTAGTCAGTAACTTATCAAACGAATGAAAAAATATCAGGACATTTTTTGAAACTGCATGTAATTAATAGATAAGTTTAATATCAAAAGTTAGTACCTTTGCTTGAACGTTAAAAAACGTGTAATAAGTTAACAGAGACTGAGAACTTAAGTTATTTGAGCTTGTTTACTTCTTCTGTTTTATTTAGTTATTTATTAAAGAGTATAATTTCAAAGTTTACACAATATTCCACAAAGAAAGTTCTTTTTTTATTCAGGAAACCCTCTTTTTAAACTTTTATACCTACAAGTCCTTTCCGTTCATATTAAACAATTTCTGACAACAAATATTCAAAGATGGTAGTATAGAAACGAGAAAGTAATAAGAATTAATATGAATGAAAGATCTTAAGCCGAAATGGCCATCCAAGACAAAGAAAAAACAAAGAGAGAAATCTCAATGAAGAACAAACAAATGGGATTAAGACCAGTAGAAAGAAAGATAAAAACCACAACGACACGGATATTTCGCCTGTATAAAAACGCTGATGAAACAAAGATAAAAACTAAAATAACCGAAAAACAAATAAAATATAAAATCAAGAACTAAAAACAACCAGTATTAAGATCTACAATTGTCGCAACTGATCCACACAGGTAATAGAAGTTAATAGAGTTTCTTTGAGGAGAACACCAAAGCAACTGGATAACATAACATAAAATGGAGATGGAGTTAACTACTCTGTTGCGAAATAATTCTTTTGTTTGTTACTAGTGCTGCAAATCTTCTAGGCCTTGTATTTAATATCATCCCCTGGTGATTTTGTAAAATCATAATACCCCATTAAGTATTGGTTAACTTTTCAAAAGAATGTTATAAATTGGGTCAATATTCAAATTTTTTTTATCTCAATTTATTGAAATATTAACAAACATATTTATTTATTTCATAGCATGTCTTGCCCACTCAGTAAAACCTTTATCATTAGAAATGGCCGTGGCATCATCGGATTGTACATCAATGGCTAATTGTACATGATTGTGTCATAATGGTACAATTGAGCAAGCCTCCTGAAACCTTTGTTTCGGCTTTGGCTGAACACGTTTTCTACCGCCCTGACTATTGATATACAATTCCATGATGCCACGGACATTATATATAATATAAAGTTTATAAAACATTATCCAAACTTATGAAAACCAACACGAAACCAAGGTTCTTATTTTGGCAGTACTTCTTACTTATTTTATTACTATTTTGGTTCTTAAAATCATTTTATCATTTAAGTTTTTATTATTCTTATTTATTTTTGTTTTAAGCCTAGTTCAGTAGCCTGGAAACGATTAATATGTAGTGTTAATTTTTTTCCCAGTTAACGGCCTCCGAGTCCTTTGCTTTTTTTTTTTTTTTTTGATTATTGGTATACATTTAATAAAATAACTTGAATTTGACTTGAAAATACCAAAGAAAATAGAAAACAGAAATTAAAAAGTCTTTGACTCTTTAACATGGTCACAATAGAAATTGGATTGTAATCTCTAAGATCTGGTCTTAAGAGCCAAACAAGATTAGCCAAACAAGACATATTTCAAAAAGCTCCTCTGTGGACAAGGTAAATGGGTATTTCAAGGCATTCAAAGGGGTGTATGAGTATAAATAAAAAATTAAAATAAATACTTCTCACATTGCTCATAACCTAAGCACCAGCATTGATCATATAATTAAATTCTCACAATTCTTGGAGACAAATTGGTCATTAGTACCAATTAAGTGACACTAGTGCCACTGGCAGTGTAGGGTTACCTAGCAGAAATACACAAACAAACAAAAAACGCTTATATCAAGTTTAACTTAAAAATTTGTTATATTCTAATCAAAGTCCAAAAGTAAAATTTAAAGATAAATACTTAAAATGCATCTTGTTATTCCCTTTCAGTAGAAGTGAGTCTTAAATACGTCCTGAGACCAAACTGGCTATTCATGACGTTCGACAAAACCGAAGAAATCAAAGAAAAAAAAATAATAAGTAAGAAAACCAAACAAGGTTGATATTCCAAAATATCCCCTTTGTCTTTTTTTCTCACTGGCTGAAAGTCCTTCTTTTATTGTCAAAAGTGAGTCTTTATTTTGTTTTTATCTTATTTTCTCTCTGGACAAAAAAGAAAAAAAGGAGACAGTTCACTATTTCCTATACAAGAGTAATTTTCCTTGTTTTAAAGATGGGAGGGGGGAGGCTCATAGGCTTTTTTCCTTTCAGTTTAAAATGAATAGTTATTTAATTTCCTGAATATGTGTTAAATGGCAGTTCTTCTAGATTTTAAAATTTAATTCGATAGTTCTTGACTCTAAGAAGGGCACTAGAACTTTTAAATTCGAATCGAGTGAGCATTCTCCTAAGTTTTTACAGCCATTCCTTCAATAAGAAGAGATCAAAAGGATAAAAGAAGAAACAAAATCCGTATAGGCCATCTCGTTCTTTACCATGTGTCCCTAACTGGGAGCTCTTGATAATTTCCAACAAAATGAAATGAACTTTAAAATGAATAATCATTTAATTTCCTGAATCAGCGTCAATTGCAGTTCTTCTAGATTCAAAAATTTAATTCGTACTTTTGACTCTAAGAAGGGCACTAGAACCTTTAACTTCGAATCGAGTGAGCTTTCTCCTAAGTTTTTACGACCATTCCTTCAATACGAAGTGATCAGAAGAAAATAATATAAAAAATTCATAGAGGCCACCTCGTAATTTACTATGGGTCCCCTACGGGGAGCTCTTGATAATTTCCAAAGAAATGAAATTGAAAATTAATAATCATTAAATTTCCTGAATCAGCGTCAAATGGCGGTTCTTCTGTATTTGAAAATATACTTAAAAACGCGTTGTTTTATTCTCAGTTATTATGGGCAAGCATTTGCTTTTTACTAGATTGCAGCTGTATGATTTTCCTCCCTTCTTCTTCTTGCTTGAATTATTATGGAGACATTTCGCATAATCTCACCACTAAAATCACATTCCGAAACATGCAATGGGTTGTTGCAACTCAGATCGAACTCCTGGTCATGTTATACCAAGCAGTTATCAATCAAACTTTGCCACCACAAGACGAGAGTCCTGCCCTCATAGAATCTTTATAATCTTGAGAATGCATGTACTTGTATGGTATAGCCCGGACCACTCAAATTGTTCATCCATTGATGCATTGTAGAAACGGTTTTTTTCTTAAGTTTCTTTCAGCTTAGCGTCAGACAAGACAAAGAGAATTGATAGAATAGAAGTGATATATACAATTTGGGCTAAATATTTGCACATTAGAAGGGGGGATGTAAAGTATTTGGACAATGTAAAGTTAGAAAACAATTCTTACTCCATAATATGTAGAATAACTGTACCTAATACATTAGGCAGACCTGCTATACTCCACCCCCCCCCCCTCATGTGCAAATATATAGCCCAAATTTGTTTCTAAAGTATTGCATTTTTATCATTCTTGGGTATATTTCATTAGGATTGAGCGTCAGAGAAACTGGCTCTTCTTAGATGAAGAATATTAGGTCGGGGGCATACCATACAAGTACCGAATGGATCATACAAGTACCGTGATGAGTTGGAAACGTTGGGGTAGCTGGAAGTTTAGGGTATCAGGAGGGTTTAGGGTTCAGACTTACCTGTGATGAGAAAGGAGGGTTGGGTGTTGTATGTACAAGCAATATCTGTCGTTGTTTAATCGCAGGTGATCCTCGATCACAGCTACTGACGTCATCTTGCACGCCAATAACTGGACTAAGCGACGAAGGGGATGTTACGAGAAAATCCTGCCTCGTCCATTCCCTATATTCAAATACGTCATCTGTGATTCGTATTATACGACCCAGTATACTGAAATATAGAACTAATTAGATTAAAAGAAAAATAACTGATAAAAAAAACTCCTCCGAGGTTATCTCATTGAAACTTTCAAGCTATGTCACAAGTACTACAACAACATTGGATCAGAGGATATACTCTTCCTCAGCACAAATAATCTGCGAGGACATAACTTTAAGCCAAAACAAAACACTTTCAATATAGA
Organism: Artemia sp. Qi Xiang Cuo; assembly: GCF_049724085.1. Classification (NCBI taxonomy): domain Eukaryota; kingdom Metazoa; phylum Arthropoda; class Branchiopoda; order Anostraca; family Artemiidae; genus Artemia; species Artemia sp. Qi Xiang Cuo. The sequence continues at coordinate 598,212 of NC_142814.1, forward strand.
AGTTGGAAGGTGGGCCTTCTCAATCCGAGTAGTCAAGGAATGGAACAATCTCCCGCCAGAAGTGATTATGGCTGACTACCAATTCTTTTAAGAATAGCATTGCCAAGTTTTTTAGTGAATGTAAATTTTTATAGAGCCGAAAGCCTTTTTATTGCAGAATATTATTATTATTATTATTATTAAATAATTGTATCAAAAGCTTTTCGACGGTGAAACAAAATTGAGGCCAGGCTCTGGTCAAATCGCTAAACTGAAAACCGTAACGTGATGCTGTAGGACGGGTAGTAATTTCCTTCTATCTGGTCGAAAACTTTACAATCATGCTTAATTCTCCAAGTTGTCTATAGCTATCCGTAACTTATTTAATTTCCTGTCTGGGCAGTTTTTTTTGGAAAACAAGTTTTTAAATTTTTGGTTATCATGGGCTAGAGTTTGATTTTTATTAGGTCCTAAGGGGACAACCATGATTTTGACTACACTGGCAGACAGTCACAGGAAAACTTTAAGTATACTAGCAACTCCGCAGCACCAATTCAAAAGCTGGCATATTAAAATAAATTTACAAGCAATAAACTTAATTATTTACATTTGATTTAATTATTTATTAATTTAATTATTTTAAATTTAAATATTGAATTTAATTATTTGTTAATACAAGCAAATAAACTTACAAGAGAGCGAAAAACTGAAAATATGGCTAGGTTTGATTTTTTCATTGTTTGATGCACGGTTTGAACTAAGATCCAGAAGGCATTTGCCCCCCTCCCTCCCCAACAATTGACACCACTATATTTTACTGTGAGCAGCATGCACCACAACATTACTTCTTAATTGGTGAAGTTGTGTCTTCATTGGCAAATAAATTCAATAAGAATCCTGCATTTTTGGGCAACATAGAGCATAGTGTGAACGGTATTAACGATGCTAAAGAACACCACCGTTCAATTTTTCTTATCCATACTGCCATTGAAGCTAAGCCCAATCACAGTTCAGGACAGGATGGTGTGGCTTCTTCTAATCGTCTTCTGTAAACTAATGCAGGATACTGCAGTTTGATCTGGATACTGTGTAGCTCTTTTTTTCGATAGAGGGTTCCAAACCCCTGGCAAAGGTTTTAGACTAAACAAAATCAATTGGCTATCTTAGAATTTCCGTTTCCATGACATCATGGCCATGTGTAAAGCACCGTTTGCCACTCCTAGTCATTTACCACTATTTCTAGTGATTATTTATGTTGCAAAAAAACCAAAATCACAAAACCACCAAATAAATCACTAGATCATTGAAGAAAATAAGTAAATTAACCAAAAAATTAATAAAACCTAGTGATCTTTTTCACGGGATGACAACCTTGATTTAAGGTACCTTAGTTGCGAAAATACATTTTTTTTGAGAAAAATTACACCTTACTTCAATCTGATACCTTTTGGCTCTCAAAAAGGGCACTAGAACTTTTAATTTCCGATCGATTGAGCATTCTCCTTAGTTTTTATTACGATTCCTCCAATGCACAAAGTAGTCAAAAGAAGAAAAAGCCGAAAGAGACCACATTGTTCTTTACTTCCTACTTCATCCTAACTGAGACCGCTTGATAAGGAGGTTAACAAAGGAGAAGGGGCGCAATTTGATGTATGTTCCCATATCAAAGAAGAGCAATAAAATTCGATAAAAACAAAGTTACCCCTTGGATCCATTTCGGGTCTATTCAAAATTTTGAAGTTTTTAGTGCAGTACCGTATTTTTGTCAGTGCTGGCACGTTGAGCAGTGGACAATTAATAAGCAAAACAAATTGGTTAAGTTTGAAAGCGTTGTTTGCCTATAAAACTAAACAGTAATAGTCTATTAATTTCCAAAGACAATTGCAACTTTAAACGGAAGCTATACCTTCTTTAGTTGTTGCATTTTTTCTGTTTTTAGTTTATTTTTTTGCTGATGTTTCGCCCACATTTTTTTTTTTTTGGCGTGCAACAAAAATGGCTTTGCTGCATGTGGAGGTCATTTCCAACCAAAAATTGAATTCCTAAGTTTCTTATCGAATCCCATTTTCACTGTCCTTTGTACGTCAAGTATAGTTTCTATAAATTTTGCTTAGCACTACAAAACAGGGTATGAATCCACTGTCTTGGGCTGAAACTGAGGTAAATACCCAAGATTTTTTCTTTGCTTATTGGCCAAGTATGGTATTACGTACTGACTTAAAAGATCATGTATCAAAACAATAAGCTTTACGAAAAATACGGTTGGAAACCCCCTGACCTGGGTGAAAGGTCAAGATGAAGGGCTGGGAGTGTTATTTCACATATATCAATATAGGTTAATAGGTCGCTTAAAAGTTTGGTAGCCCTTTTGGTTGCAAACCTGGTAACGGTAAAATAAAAAAAAATGGTAACGTAAAAAAAAACTTTGTTACATTTTCAGCAATCTAGCCGGGACCAGCTCTATATTTACCTTTCGTGAATTTGCTAGATAAATTGTTCTAGCTAGAAACGTAAATTATGGGCAGAATAATTTTGGGACTACGACGAAAAAATGGACTAATCAAAAAACGTTTAATTAAAAAAAAATTGCTTTTGTATTGAAAATAGCAAAAAATAGCAAAAAAGAAAATGCTTAAAGGGTGAAAACACAACAGCATATTAGCACAAGGAAAAAACATTCAGAAGTGCTTCCCACAGAGTGCTCCCCTTCCCCTTAAAATCCCAGAAACTCACATGTATTGAAATACCGAAGGAAAACATTTGGACCAAAAAGCTTTTTTTAATTATGCCCCCTTCCCTAGAATAAATTTTATAGGTTCTACACTCATTGTAATTTCTGTTCGTTTTAACGTCAGTTTTTTTTATGAGCAATATTTTTTATTATTTGTTTTAAGTTTTAATGTTGCTTTTTTCCTTCTGTCAAAATACTTTTTTTGATAAACTTAATTAATCTAAAAGAAATTCTATCATCAAAGGATTTTTGTATTTTTGCCAAATTGCTGTAGGTGACAGAAAGTAAACAAACTCACTAACTGTTTCGGTCGTTGTCTGTTAATCAAATAAAATCATTTATATCTTTTAATCATTACTCAGATTAAGAATCATTCTACGCTCTTTTGTGAGATTCACGTTGCGTAATAACGACTTTTGAAATACGAGAGCCATATTTTTATATGCTCGGTGCTTTAATATTCAAATATATACAATGATTTTCGTAAAAATGTTCGCCTTCAGATTATGAAACAAAACTATTCCCAGTAAAAGCAAAAAAATCTTATTTTTGCTCTACTGTCAAATTATGAAAATAAATACTCCTTTACGTTACAACACGACTTACACAATATCTTTCCCCCTTTGGCCCGCTATTTCGGCCACAAACAATATTTAAATAAACTCCTCAGTTTGCCCTGAGTAGGGAGGCTTCTCTAATTTCTACCTATACAAGATCATTGACCTCCAAAGACCTAGAATAGTGTCAGTACAAGATGACAGCCAACCAGAGGCCTACAAGACTAACTATACAAGATTACACACCTATTTCTAGGTCAATGAATTTACTGTGAATTTATGTAACAGGATGTATTCGAAATCAACCTATGTAATAACTGTTTGTTATGATTCAACCTTGAGACATTACTTATATTGTTCGCGTTTCGAGGCTGAAGTAACAGTCTGATTCAAAGCTGGCACTTGAATGTGTTCTGTATAATACACAAGTACCATCGAGCAGTGCTTATCAATATAAAATATGTAATAAAAGAAACATAAATTTGTGACTTAACGCTAAAAAAGTTGAAAGTAATAGACTCATCAAGATGACCTGGTTTTACTTCTCGACTGTGGTCGCTATAATAGACAAGTACAGAATATTGGATTAGTGAGATGATTATTGGATTTGAACCATCCAGGACCCTAACCACCAAGGACTCTAACCTCCTAAGGGTCCCAACCTCCTAAGGGCCCCTTCCTCCAACTTGTTTTTTGAGAATACCCCCAATTTTCAATATAAAGGCTCCATTAAGAGTTAAAAATGTGTAAAAAAAAATTTATCAGAACGTCATCTCTGACCACATCTTTCGGGGCTTAGACAAGCAGATGCTTTGAACATCTAAGTCTGTTACTTTTTACCTCACATTATCAAATATGTCGTTTAGAATGTTATTATTATTTTAAAGTCACCCCCATGGCCTTAAATGTTTCCTCATTATAACTTTCCTATTTACTAACCATAAGTACTTCAGCTATTCATACAAACATCCAACAATAAAATCCATATTAAAAGAAGTTTTCGTCACTATAAAAATTAAGACACAACAACAACGTCTATTTCCAAACACATTTTTGTCCGTCTAATTTAAACGGGTAGAAAAAGCAATACAGATTGAAGACGTTCGTGAAACGTTGAATAGTTTATTGTTCTATGTTCGCTAATGGCTCTAATAAAATTTAGTTCATCTGTGATGTAGGAATCAGAGCAAAGGTTTAAGGAATGATCGACATGAGATGTAACAACACCTCCTTTAACTTGTGGGGGGAGGAGTGATTGGATTTAAAATGTAGTTATCAATTATTTTGTGTGTATTTTTTTGTAAATCGTAAAACCCAGTTTATCAATGCTACGACTAATTAATACGTCCAGAAACGATAAATTATTTACATTTTTTAATTTCTAAGGTAAATGTTAAATTTCGATCATATGTATTAAGGTGATCTAGAAAGCCCATAAGTCCACTTTCCCCATAATTCCAGAGCGATATTACAGAATCCATATAACACCCCCAATAGACATGTTTAAAAAATATCAATTTAAGGCTCAATTTTCAAGGTGTTCTACATAGATGTTCAATAATAATCTGGATAGCATTTCTCTCAAAAGTGAGACCATTTTTTTGTTGATAAAAAGAATTCCGGAACTGAAAAACCATTGAATACTTATTACAAATTTTTACTAGGGGGTTTAAATTTTTCCACTAACTCTAGCGAATTACATATGTACGATTTTTGAGAATAAAGCAAAGGTTTGAAGTCTGTACGTAACCACTTTCCAAATATTGGAAGCTTGGGGCTTTCGTATATGCTACAATTAACCTTAAGGGAATACCTTGCATATGTAATTTGGGTAAACCGTAAAAATTTGGGCCAAAAACTACCTCGGGAAGCCTCTTAGGCTACTTTTTCTCAAAATGACATGAAATATGCTTACGGCTGTACTCATTCACTGTAAGCCTTTTTTTCATATTCTTCTTTTATTTTTGTGACTCGAATTCAGAAGGACATTTAAGGTGAAGTTTTATTTTTAAGATGAGTTTGAAAAAAATAAATAGAGCTATTAATTGAAATGAAGGCAGATAGTTTGTCACTGTGCCAAAGAAGAAGAAAGTGCTAATTTCGGATCAAATTAGCTTCTTTAAATGTTTCAATGACATTTTTAGCTATTATAGAGTGATGCTGCCTCTGATATTGCTGATATGCCTTTTTGAAAACCAGCATGTATACAGTTTTTTTCTTTTAATTGGAACACTCCCTAAGCGTTTCCTAGAAGTTTCACCTTAATACTCTAAGCGTCATTAGTTACAGCAACTGTAGTTATAGTACTAAAAGTATACACATAATGCTTTCTGGGTAGTTCAAAATCCTCCCACAACTTACTCTTAAAGATCTAACTTAATAATATATGTTGTTTTCGGGGTTTCTAAACGAATCCATAATTTGACATGCTCAATATTCCTAAAGACATAGTTGCTGGACCGTTCTACTAAACTAAACAAAAATAGTCGTCTCAAATTTTAAAAAGATGTGTCTGGGAAATAAATTGGCTTAAGAGACGGATTGATTAAACTCCAATATCTTTTACTCTTAGAAAGGTTCCTAGAACTTTTCATTTTGAATCAAATTAGCTTCTTTAAATGTTTCAAAGGTATTTCTAGCTCTTATAGAGTAGTGCGGCCTATGATATTGATTATATGCCTTTTTGAAAGCATGTATACAGTTTTTTTCGTTTAATTGGAACGCTCCTTAAACGTTTCCTAGAAGTTTCACCTTAATAGGCTAAGCGTCATTAGTTACAGCTACTTTAGTTGTAGTACTAAAAGAATACATACAGTGCTTTCTGGCTAGTTCAAATCGTCCCACAGCTTACTCTGAAAGATATAACCTAATAACATATATTGTTCTCGGGTTTTCTAAACAAATCCATAATTTGACATGCTCAATATTCCTAAAGACATAGTTGCTTCACCGTTCTACTATACTAAACAAAAATAGTTGCCTCAAATTTTAAAAAGATGTGTCTGGGAAATAAATTGACTTGAGAGACGGGTTGTTTCCAATCAAATCTCTTTTACTCTTAGAAAGGACACTAGAACTTTTAATTTTAAATCGAATTAGCTTCTTTAAATATTTTAAAGATATTTCTAGGTATTATAGAGTGGTGCTGCCTATGATATTCATTATATACCCTTTTGAAAACCTGCATGTATACAGCTTTTTTTGTTTAATTGGAACGCCACCTAAACGTTTCCTAGAAGTTTCACCTTAATACTCTAAGCGTCATTATTTATAGCAACTGTGGTTGTAGTACTAAAAGCATACACATAGTGCTTTCTGGCTAGTTAAAAATTCTCCCACAATTTACTTTTAAAGATTTCAAAGAAATTTCTAGCTATTATAGAGTGGTGTTGCCTATGATAATGCTTATATGCCTTTTTGAAAACCAGCATATATACAGTTTTTTTCGTTTAATTGCAACACCGCCTAAACGTTTCCTAGAAGTTTCACCTTAATACTCTAAGCGTCATTAGTTACAGCTACTGTAGTTGTTGTGCTAAAAGCATACACCTAGTGCTTTCTGGATAGTTCAAATCCTCCCACAACTTACTTTTAAAGATCTAACTGAATAGTATATATTGTTTTCGGGTGTTCTAAACGAATCCATAATTTGACATGCTCAATATTCCTAAAGACATAGTTGCTGGACCGTTCTACTATACAAAACAAAAATAGTTGTCTCAAATTTTAAAAAGATGTGTCTGGGAAACAAATTGGCTTGAGAGACGGGTTGATTCCTCTCCAATCTCTTTTACCCTAGAACTTTTAATTCTGGATCAAATTAGCTTCTTTAAATGTTTCAAAGATGTTTCTAGGTATTATAGAGTGGTGCTGCCTATGATATTGCTTATATGCCATTTTGAAAACCTGCATGTATACAGTTTTTTTCGTTTAATTGGAACGCTCCTTAAACGTTTCCTAGAAGTTTCACCTTAATAGGCTAAGCGTCATTAGTTACAGCTACTTTAGTTGTAGTACTAAAAGAATACATACAGTGCTTTCTGGCTAGTTCAAATCGTCCCACAGCTTACTCTGAAAGATATAACCTAATAACATATATTGTTCTCGGGTTTTCTAAACAAATCCATAATTTGACATGCTCAATTTTCCTAAAGACATAGTTGCTTCACCGTTCTACTATACTAAGCAAAAATAGTTGTTTCAAATTTTAAAAAGGTGTGTCTGGCAAATAAATTGACTTGAGAGACGGGTTGTTTCTAATCAAATCTCTTTTACTCTTAGAAAGGACAATAGAACTTTTAATTTTAAATGGAATTAGCTTCTTTAAATATTTTAAAGATATTTCTAGGTATTATAGAGTGGTGCTGCCTATTATACTGATTATATGCCCTTTTGAAAACCTACATGTATACAGCTTTTTTTGTTTAATTGGAACGCCACCTAAACGTTTCCTTGAAGTTTCACCTTAATACTCTAAGCGTCATTAGTTACAGCAACTGTGATCGTAGTACTAAAAGCATACACATATTGCTTTCTGGCTAGTTCAAAATCCTCCCACGACTTACTTTTAAAGATCTAACTTAATAATATATATTGTTAACGGGTTTTCTAAGCGAACTCATAATTTGACATGCTCAATATTCCTAAAGACATAGTTGCTGGACCGTTTTACTATACTGAACAAAACTAGTTGTCTCAAATTTTAACTAGATCTGTTTGGGAAATAAATTGGCTTGAGAGATGGGTTGATTCCCCTCCAATCTCTTTTACCCCTAACAAGGACCCTAGAACTTTTAATTTTGAATCGAATTAGCTTTTTTTATATATTTCAAAGATATTTCTAGCTATTATAGAGTGATGCTGCCTATGATATTGCTTATACGCCATTTTGAAAACATGTATGTATACACTTTTTTTGTTTAATTGGGACGCCCTCTAAACACTTCATAGAAGTTTCACCTTCATACTCTAGCGCGTCATTAGTTACAGCAACTTTAGTTGTAGTACTAAAAGCATACACATAGTGCTTTCTGGCTAGTTCAAAATCCTCCCACAATTTACTCATAGAGATCTAACTTAATAATATATATTATTCTCAGGTCTTATATACGAATCCATAATTTGACATACTCATTATTCCTAAAGACATAGTTGCTGGACCGTTCTACTAAACTGAACAAAAATTGTTGTCTCAAATTTTAACTAGATGTGTTTGGGAAATAAATTGGCGTGAGAGAGACGGGTTGAATCCCCTCCAATCTCTTACTCCTAAAAAGGACCCTAGAACTTTTAATTTTGAATCGAATTATCTTCTTTAAATGATTCAAAGATATTTCTAGCCTTTATAGAACGTGGATATTCCTGTTTCTGAAAACTAAAAACTCTCTGTCAGTGCGTCCGGACGGGGTGTATGCTTGTTGGTGGAGATTTTCGAGTTAAAAATCAGCTCATCTTACTCTCTCTCTCAGACAACTAAAAGTTCTTTTAACCTATCTCATTTTCTAATATATACGCTATGAGCCTGTTAGTAGTAGTAGTATCTTTTTTTCTGAAAACTCATTTTCATACATCTCTGACTTTTTAACAGATATTCCAAATGTTTGACGTTCTGGCATACCCTAAAAATAACTAGAATATGTCAATATTGTGCATACAGTACATTTCTTATAACAATGACATGTAGAATATTAACACAAGAAATATGTTGCATACATTATTGTACGTAATTAATGTCATTGAACAACCTTTGACATTTTGGATCTGTTCCATAAAATACTTCATCATGTTCTCTCTTGATGCTGTAGCTATTGTCTTCTCTTAGTTCGTAATCAGTAGAATAATCATTATTCCATTTTTTGTCATGCACTATTTTAACCGGGGTGTTACCTAAATGTTCAAAATAAATTTCGTCTTGACTTTTATTAGGTTCATTAACTATATGATCAATTGTAGTAACAGCGTTTGTTGGCACTTTGTTGTTCATCGATTCATCTTTAAATTTCTTAGTGATATTTTCTGCCAATGTCATTTTTATTTTTCCAGAAATTTCACTGTCTATTACCCCATTATTTTTACATCGGTAACAGTTCCTGCACGTAGACAAGATATGGTTTATGATATTAGTAGAAGAGTATGCCTGTCTTCTTTTGATTAATTAAAAAAACTTTTTCCACAAAATAAGTTTTTCAAAGAAAAGTAAAGAACTCAATTAAACAAAAAATGAGCAAAAATAAAATCAAATAATCTACCAAGCGTCCAACTCAAAACGAGCAGAAATTAACATAAGTTGGGCTCAAAACCCTTATGTCTTTCTAAGGCCAGAACAAAATTTGCACTCTACTGAAAAAAATATAAATGTCTTTACTTTTATAACTTTAATAAATCAAATATTATTAAGATTTTGGTTATTAAATATCAGTAAATGTATACTAAACTGACAATGCACAATCGTTTGTGTTTTTTTCAGTAAAGTGCAAATTATATTCACTTTCTATAAACACCTTATATGGCCCCAGGGCAGAAATTACAACTCTTACCCTAAGGGATGTGAGGGTGATTGTCATCCTCTAAGACCTAATTTCCAGAACTTTCAACTACGTTACACAAACTTTGATTGGATCTGTCTGGGAAGATGTTGGGCGTGAGACGGGCTTTAGGCTTTCTCCAATCACTTTCAACTATTAAAAAGGCACTAGCCCTTTCAATTTCCAATCAAATGAGCCCTTTTGAAGTTTCTACGACAACGCTTTCAATAAAAACCTCATATGTCCCCAGGGGATAACTTACAACCCTCGTCCTGAGGGCTGGTTGGGAGGGTTGTCATTCTCACAGACCTAATTTCCAGAACTTTCTACTACGTTGAACAAAATGGCTATCTGAAAATTTTGATTGGATGTGTTTGGGGGAATAGTTGGCCTGAGAGAGGCGTTAGTTACCGTCCAATCACTTTCAACTATTGAGAAGGGCACTAACCCTCTCAATTTCCAATTGAATGAGCCCTTTTTGAAGTTTTTACGACAACTCTATGATTAAAAACCTTATTTGATCCCTGGGCATAACTTACAACCTTTGCCCTGGGGACTCTCAGGGGTGTATCATTCTTAACTACATAATTTCCAGAACTTTCAACTACGTTGAACAAAATGGCTATCTCTAAGCTTTGATTGATTTTGTTTGGGGAAATGGAGGACGTGAGAGGGGGGTTAATTACTCTCCAATCACTTTCGACTATTAAATGGGCAATTTCAATTTCCAATCAAATGAGCCCCATTTGAAATTTCTAAAACCACTTTCTATATAAACCTTATATGCCCCCAGGGCACAAATGACAACTCTTGCACTGAAAGCTCTGATGGGGTTTCTATCGTAAAAGACCTTATTTCCTGAACTTTCGACTATGTTGAACAAAATGGATATCTCAAATTTTGATTGGATGTGTTTGAGGAAATGATGGGCGTGAGAGGGGGGTTAGTTGCCCATTTCAATAAAAACCTTACATGCCCCCAGGGCATAACTTATAACCCTTGCCCTGAAGACTGGGAAGAGTGTCCTGCTCAAAGGTATAATTTCCTGAACTTCGTGGAACAAAATGGCTATCAAGAAATTTTGATTGGATATGTTTGCAGAAATGGTGGGCGTGGAAGGGGTGTTTGTTGCCTTCCAATCACTTGCGACTATTAAAAAGGGCACTAGCCATTTCAATTTAGAATCGAATAAGTCATTTTTGAAGTTTCTACAACGACGCGCTCATTAAAAGCCTTATATGCCCCCAGGGCATAACTTACCACCCTTGCCCTGAGGGCTGTGGGGCAGTGTCCTCCTCAAAAACATAATTTCTATCTGGAACTGCAAAACACTGAATAAAATGACTATCTAACAATTTTGATTGGATGTTTTTGGGGAACCGGTGGCTGAGAGAGGAGGGTTGGCTGCCCTCAGATCACTTTCTACTGTTAAAAAGGGTACTACACCTCTGAATTTCCAATTGTATGAACCCTTTTTCATGTATTTACGACAAAGATTTCAATAAAAACTTATATATCACTGGGGAATAAATTATAACCCTTGCCTTGAGGGTTGTGGGGGAGTGTCCTCCTCAAAAATATATTTTCTATCAGGAAATCAACTACGCTGAACAAAATGGCTATCTCAAAATTTTTATTGGATGTATTTGGGGAAAATGGCGTGGAAAATAACTGCGTGGAAAAAAATGGCTATCTCAAAATTTTGATTGGATGTGTTGGGGGAAATGGTGGGCGTGAAAGGGTTGTTAGTTGCCTTCCAATTACTTTCGACTATTAAAAAGGGCACAAGCCATTTCAATTTCTAATCAAATGAGCTCTTTTTGAAGTTTCTACGACAACGCGTTCAATAAAAACTTTATATGACCCCAGGTTATAACTTACAACCCTTGTCCTGAGGGCTGTGAGGAGGTTGTCATCCTCAAACCCCTAATTTCTAGAACTTAAAACTACGTTGAACAAAATGGCTATCTCAAAATTTTGATTGGATTTGTTTGGGGGAATGATGGGCGGGGGGGGGGGGCTAGTTCCCCTCCAATCACTTTTTACTTTAAAAAGGGCACTAGCCCTCTGAATTTCCAATCTAATGAGCCTGTTTTGAAATTTCTACGACAACGCCTTCTATAATAACCTTATATGCCCAAAAGGAATAACTTAAAACCCTTGCCCTGAGGGTTGTGGGGGAATGTCCTCCTCAAAAACATATTTTCTATTTGGAAATCAACTAAGCTGAACAAAATGGCTATCTCAAATTTTTGATTGGATGTGTTTGGGGCAATGAGGGGCGTGGGGGGGGGGGGGGGCTAGTTGCCCTTCAATAACTTTCTAATATTAAAAAGGGTACTAGCCCTTTAAATTTCCAATCGAATGAGTCTGTTTTGAAGTTTCTACGACAACGCCTTCTATAAAAACCTTATATGCCCCCAGGGCATAATTTAAAACCCTTGCTCTGAGGGTTGTGGGGGAGTGTCCTCCTTAAAAATATATTTTCTATCTGGAAATAAACTACGCTGAACAAAATTGCTAACTCAAAATTTTGGTTGGATGTATTTGGGGGAATTGTGGCTGTGGGGAGGGGGGCTAGTTGCCCTCCAATCACTTTCGACTATTAAAAAGGTCACTAGCCACTCCAATTTCCAGTTGAATGAGCCGTTTTCGAAGTTTCTACGACAACTCCTTCGATACGAAGTGCCCGGGTATGGAGAAACCGAAAACACATTGTGCCCACATCGTACTTTACTTAGGCAGCGCTAGCGCGCTGCCTATGATCTTTCGTTGAATGCTAATACCCGAAAGCGGACGATGGAGTGTAACACTGGGTAACTTGTTACCACAAGAACTAGCAAGAAGATGCCCCTCTTCATCAACTACTATTTTTATGTTAGCATTCTCTTTGAGTGCAATCATCTCCTGAGATCTCAATCTTGCATATCCACCATCATAAGAGTTGATTTTTTTGGTATTCAAAAGAAATTTAATTCCTTACTGTCATGACAATGTACGCATACATTTCCAATAGTGTTACCACTTGTACTTGTTTCATAGTTCAAATACTTTACCTTGTCAGCATTCAATGCTACAATAACACTATTATGTGAACACACTTTCTTAAAATGCTCCATCTTCACTTTTTTAAAGATACGATAAAGATTAGTTAAAAAAAATATTTTCCACAAGAGAAGTTTCTTAAAGAAAAGTAAAGAACTCCATTAAAAAAAAATGAGCTAAAATAAAATCAAATAATCTACCAAGTGTAAAACTATCACAGATCAGCATCGATAAATAAATGAAACCCAAAACGAACAGAAATTAAAATAAATAACAAAGAAATTTTTAATAGTTGAAAGTGATTGGAGAAAGACTAACGCACCTCTCACGCCCACCGTTTTCCCAGACACATCCAATCAAAATTTTGAGATAGCAATTTTGTTTAACGTAGTTGAAAGTTCTGGAAATTAAGTCTTAGAGGATGACAACCACCCTCACAGCCCTTAGGGTAAGAGTTGTAATTTACGCCCTGGGGGCACATAAGGTGTTTATAGGAAGTGTTGTCGTAGAAACTCAAAAAGGGCTCATTCGGTTGGAAATCGAAAGGCTTGGTGCCCTTTTTAATAGTCAAAAGTGATTGGAAGGCTTGACATTTTTATAGTAAAGATCGATGTGAGTATAATATATTATTTTGTTGTTGTTGTTGTTGTTACCAGGGCACTTTGTATCGAAGGAGTTGTCGTAGGAACTTCGAAAAGGGCTCATTCGATTGAAAATAGAAAGGGCTGATGCCCTTTTTAACAGTCAAAAGGGATTGGAGGAAAATTAATCCCCCCCACCCCCACCTTCCCATTTGACTTTATGTTTAAAAACTAAATGATACCATAAGATTAAATCAAAATGCACTGTGTTAATGCTAATTCCCAATAAGGCATCTCAGCAGTATCCCAAGAACGACTGAGGGTTTTATGTTCAAGCTTTTGGGGCTGCTTCTGCTCATAAAATTTTACCAAATCAAAATAGCTTAAGTGTATCCAAGCTATCAAACAAAGTAAACATATTTTTTTGGAATGGTATCAAGTTTTCCATTTCAGGTTGACTAGACGAGGTATGAAAGTAAATTAAACACTACTATTTGTGTCCAGATTTTTAAGAGGGTGTTTGTTGTTAAAAATTGCTGAAAATTTTTCTCCAGCATACAAATAGCAGGCCAAACTATAAATCTTTAAATAAACGAAAAGATTTAAAGTATTATTTTCTTTCTCCCTGAAAAGACTATGTCAATATAAAACGAACAGAAATTAATTAAAAAAACCTTTTTCCACAAAATAAGTTTTACATAGAAAAGTAAAGAACTCCATTAAACAAAAAATGAGCAAAAATAATATAAAATAATCTACCAAGCGTGAAACTATCACAAATCAGCATCAATAAATAAATGAAATCCAAAACGAACGGAAATTACAATAAATAACTGAGTCAAACTCAAAATGAGCAGAAATTAACATAAGTTGAGCTCAAAACCCCTATGTCTTCCCAAGGCCAGCATATAATTTTTACTTTACTAAAAAAATACGAATGGAAGTCCATTATCATTTTAATAAACATATACTTGCATTTAGTAATCACAATCTTCATTATATGTGATTTGTTAAAGTTATAAAAGTAAAAACATTTATATTTTTTCGGTGAAATGAATATTATATTCTGGCCTTGTGAAGGCATAGGGGTTTTAAGCCCAACTTATGTTAATTTTTGCTCGTTTTGAGTTTGACTCGGTTTTTATTGTAATTTTTGTTCGTTTTAGGTTTCATTTATTTATCGATGCTGATTTGTGATAGTTTCACGCTTGGTAGATTATTTGATTTTATTATTGCTCATGTTTGTTTAATGGAGTTCTTTACTTTTCCTTGAAAAACTTATTTTGTGGAAAAAGTTTTTTTAATTAGTCTTTACCATATCTTTAAAAAAGTGAAGATGGAGCATTTTAAGAAAGTGTGTTCACATGATAGTGTTATTGTAGCATTGAATGCTGACAAGGTAAAGTATTTGAAATATGAAACAAGTACAAGTGGTAGCACTATTGGAAATGTATGCGTGCATTGTCATGACAGTAAGGAATTAATTTTCTTTGGAATACCAAAAAAAATCAACTTTTATGATGGTGGATATGCGTGATTGAGATCTCCGGAGATGGTTGCACTGAAAGAAAATGCCAGCCAGTGTTACACCCCATCGTCAGCTTTCGGGTATTAGCATTCAACGGAAGATCAAAAGAATACAGGCGTACTCCTCTACCAATGTCATTAGCAACATCTTGTCTATGGCCAGGAACGGTTAGCGGTTTAAAAATAGTTTGGTTATAGAAAGTAAAATCGCAGGAAAAATAAAAAGGGCATTGGCAGAAAATACCACATAGGAATATAAAGATGAACCGATGAACAATAAAGTGCCAACAAACGTTATTACTACTATTGATTATATAGTTTATGGGTCTAATAAAAGTCAAACGAAATGTATATGGAATATTTAGGTGACACCCCAGTTAAAATAGTGTGTGACACAAAATGGAATAATGATTATTCTACTGATTATGAACTAAGAGAAGACAATAGCTACAGCATCAAGAGAGAACATGATGAAGTATTTTATGGAATAGATCCAAAATGTCCAAAATTGTTCAATGACATTAATTACGTATAATAACGTATGAAACATGTTTTTTATGTTAATATTCTACATGTCATTGTTTCAATAGAAATATTTTATGCATTACTTTGACATATTCTCATTATATTTAGGTTATCATGGAACGTCAAATGTTTAGAATATCTATTCAAAAGTTGGTGATGTAAGAAAAGGAATTTTCAGAAATAAAGATACTACTACTACTAACAGGCTCATAGCAGATATATTAGAAAATGAGATAGGTTAAAAGAAATTTTACTTGTCTGAGAGAGAGAGATGAGCTGAATTTTTTAACTCAAAAATCTCCACCGACAAGCATACACCCCGTCCGGACGCAAAGACAAAGAGTGATGACAGAGACTGCTGATGAGATCCTAGGCCGAGCAAAAATCAAACGACAGCACTGGATTACCGCTAGGACCCTGTCAATAGTAGGTGAGCGAAGACAAAAGATGAGCGGCCCTAAAGAAGAAACAAAAGAGCTGCGCAGACAGGTAAAACGCTCTGTCCGTCTGGACCGCTGCCAAATGTGGGAAGATGCTACCATGTCGTTAGAGAAAGCAGCACGCTCACATGATACCCGCAAGCTTTACCAGATCCTGAAAGAGTCCGTTGGTAAGAAAGCTGCTGTCTCAGAAATAGTCAAAGACAGATCAGGAAAAATCATCAGTTGTCAGAAGGAGCGCTTAGCACGATGGAAGGATCACTTTCAGATGCTCCTAAACCCATCCCCATCATCCGCCCCTGATGCTTTCCCACCTGCCGTTTCTAAAGAACCCTACGACGTCGAGCTGGATACACCGACCAGATCCGAAATACTAAAAGCGATCAAGACCCTGAAGAACCACAAAGCCCCAGGTGAAGACGGCCTCCCCCCGGAAATGTACAAACAATGCCCTGAGGTCACTGCTGAACAGCTCCATGGCATTCTCGAAGAAGTGTGGAGGACCAATTCTTTCCCAAAAGATTGAAAGACTTCAGTCATTCTCCCTTTCTATAAGAAAGGAGATAAAACCGAATGCAAAAATTACCGCAGAATAAGTCTTATAGACATTGCGGTCAAAATATTCGGGATTATACTCTTGAACCGCTTCAAAGGGGCAAGGGAGGAAAGAACCCGAGAAAATCAAGACGGCTTTCGGCCAGGTAGAGGCTGTACTGATAATATCTTCGTTTTTCGCCTCATTATCCAGCAGTTTGAAAGGTACAATCTACCCCTGATCTTGATGTTCCTGGACTTCATTGCCCCCTTCGACTCTGTCACTCGCCAGACACTTTGGAAGATCCTAGAGAATGACGGAATGCCGCTGAAGTTTGTTGAACTGATGAAGGCATACTATGACGCGTCAGTGAGCCGAGTTCGAGTCTATGGTGAAGAAACTGAAGAATTCCTGGTTGAGTTCGGAGTAAAACAAGGGTGTATCCTCTCTCCGACTCTGTTCAATTATTGCGTCGATTGGGTGCTTGAAAATGCACTGTCGTCCTATCCAGGAGTTCAGATCGGACAGAATCTCTCACTGACTGACCTCGATTATGCGGATGATGTTGGCCTCCTGTCAGACCCCGTAGAAGCTCAAAACATGCTTGACAACGTGGTGGCCTGGGCAGACCTGATCGGCTTGAAAGTCAGCACAGAGAAAACGAAATTCATGGCTATTAACCACGACACAGGACCATTCACACTAACTGTCAATCAAGTTCAACTGGAAAAAGTCAACTGTTTCACATACTTAGGCTCCCAAATATGTATTGACGGATCCTCCGACGCTGATATCCAACAGAGAATACAGAAAGTGCAGACAGTCTTTGCCTCCCTTTGGAAACCCTTATGGAATCGCCGCGAAGTCAGTGTCCGACCAAAAGTGCGAATCTACATGGCACTAGTCCGCACCGTTCTCCTTTACGGATGCGAAACATGGTCGGTAAAACTACAGCATGAGAATATACTGAAGGTGTTTGAGCATACCTGTCTGCGAAGAATTCTCAGAATACAGCTGCGTGACCGTATCTCCAGCACGGATCTACGTCGAATGTGCAATATTCAGAGAGATGTTGCGCTCACTATTAAAGAACGCCGTTTGAAATGGTTGGGCCATGTTTTACGGAAGCCGCCAGAATACTTGCCTCGCCAAATACTTCTAGTCGAGCCTATTAGCTCCTGGAAGAGACGCCAAGGAGGATAGAGGAAAAACTGGTGGAACCTGGCCAAATCAGACCTTGAACCTATCGGGGGATTCAGAAAGTTCGGACACAGATGGTCAACTCAGTGGCTTACTTTTGCAGAGCAGCTGGCAGAAGATCGCTCAACATGGTCCAAGAAGGTCTCCAAGATCATCGATGCCGGGCGAGGTGGAAACGCCTGATTCCCGCCACAAGTACAAGTAAGTAAAGACAAAGAGAGTTTTCAGTTTTCAGAAACAGGAACATCCACGTTCTATAATGGCTAGAAATATCTTTGAGACATTTAAAGAAGCTAATTCGATTCAAAATTAAAATTTCTAGGGTCCTTTCTAGGAGTAAAAAAGATTGGAGGGGAATCAACCCGACTCCCTCACGCCAATTTATTTCCCAAACACATCTAGTTAAAATTTGAGACAACAATTTTTGTTCAGTTTAGTAGAACGGTCAAGCAACTATGTCTTTAGGAATAATGAGTATGTCAAATTATGGATTCGTATATAAGACCTGAGAATAATATATATTATTAAATTCGGTCTTTATGAGTAAATTGTGGGAGGATTTTGAACTAGCCAGAAAGCACTATGTGTATGCTTTTAGTACTACAACTAAAGTTGCTGTAACTAATGACGCTTAGAGTATTAAGGTGAAACTTCTATGAAGTGTTTAGAGGGCGTCTCAATTAAACAAAAAAAATGTATACGTACATGTTTTCAAAATGCGTATAATCAAAATCATAGGCAGCATCACTCTATAATAGTTAGAAATATCTTTGAAATATATAAAAAAAGCTAATTCGATTCAAAATTGAAAGTTCTTAGGTCCTTTTTAGGGGTTAAAGATATTGGAGGGGAATCAACCCGTCTCTCAAGCCAATTTATTTCCCAAACAGATCTAGTTAAAATTTGAGACAACTAGTTTTGTTCAGTATAGTAGAACGGTCCAGCAACTATGTCTTTAAGAATATTGAGCATTTCAAAATATGAGTTCGTTTAGAAAACCCGATAAAAATATATATTATTAAGTTAGATCTTTAAGAGTAAGTTGTGGGAGGATTTTGAACTACCCAGAACGCACTATGTGTATGCTTTTAGTACTACAACTACAGTTGCTGTAACTAATGACGCTTAGAGTATTAAGGTGAAACTTCTAGGAAACGTTTAGGTGGCGTTCCAATTCAACGATAAAAAACTGTATACACACAGTTTTACAGTAATTTGGAGATGGTTAAGACTGTAATTGAGAACTCAAACCAAAGTCGATGGCCTCCTGGCCTACGTTTCAAAGAAGTTCGTAGAGCAAACCGGGATCGAATAAAGCACTATCGCTTGCGTTACGGATATAGCCGTTGTGAGAATATCATCTGTGCGAATATCATGTCTATTATAATAGCATCAGAAAACGCTCGTCTGGACCAAAACATGTTTGTTATCAATCATGGACTTTTAATCTTTTTTAAGCAAAAAACCATTCTTTTTTGAATATGGTTAAGTGCTTGATGGTTAAGTGCTTACCTCAAAAGTTGTTCAGTTGCTTACCTCTGATTTTTAAATTGTAGAAAGCGACTTTAAAGTGTGTTTTGATTTCTGTACATTTTAGAGTTTGGACTAGTGATAAAAACTTTGTGCAAAGGTTTTTGCGTTTTTCCTATTAGTTTCAATAAATATTCATAATTATTTTGTTTTCTATAGTATATGAATAATTTATTCACTAATATAATTCTACATGAATAAATATCAATAGTTTAATATTATTTGTTATTATTATTCAGTTATGATTTTTTAGTTGACAATGCCCAAATAATAATTATTTTTGTTTAGCATTACAGGGCCCAAAGCGATTATTCAATAATATGCCGTTTTCATTCCAAACTTTGTCTGTTTCATTAAAATTTTCATTGCTAGGAATGACATTTAATACTAGAAATAGGTTTGCCGCGGAAGTTACCCCATTTGAATGTTTATTTGTTCGTCATAGAAAGGCAGTGTGGTTTGGGAAAAGGATACTGGTACCTAGTTAAAGGTATTACGTGGAAAATGCATCCTTAAATCATTATAAAAACCCGGAACGAGATGCGAGTGCTCCGGAGAACGTCTAAACATAAGCGACAGTCGATTTTTTTAACGGTTAGATAAGTCAGATTTCTCTTGAACGTGAAACTTGACTTCACCTTTGTAACACTAAATTTTTAAGAATCTAATTTTAAATTAATTTATTCTAATACATATATGAAAATCGGTAATTAGAAGTGCAATGTTATTATTAGATGTTTTTAGGCCTTACAAGCAGGTTTCGAAGTCTTGAGTTGGTTTCAGAGGTATTTTGAGAAAGTTTCTGCTAAAATACGTGTTGCACGATAATTGGACCGCTGATGGCAGATCAAATGAGATGTAAGTGCCTATATATATATATATATATATATATATATATATATATATATATATATATATATATATATATATATATATATATATATATATATATATATATATATATATATATATATATATATATATATATATATATATATATATATATATATATATATATATATATATATATATATATATATATATATATATATATATATATATATATATAATATATATATGGCTGTAACACTGCATATATATTTATATAAGTGTATATACAGTGGGCTGTAATAATGCACACCTGTGGCAATAATGTACCGTTGTGGCCAACTTGTGGCAATAAGTCTTATACTTATGGCAATAAAGACTGACCGCGCCACTTGTGCCGTGGGAATTTTATGGGGTACCTACCGGCTGCGCCACTTGTACCGGGGGAATTTTGTTGGTTCGTAAGTTTCAATGGTTGTCGGCCCGGTGCCACTTATGACTGCGCCAACTGCAATGGGGGATGGAAAGGACTGTACCGCTCGTACCATTAAGTATCACGCCACTTGTGCCGTTAAGTTTTATTACACCGTCACTATTTTAAACTTGACCGCGCCACTTTCTATGGAAGAAAATAAAATACGTAACTATGGTACGCTAGAATTTCTCAAACCATCAATCCATCAATACCTCTAGTGTTAATTATATATCAGATTCCACGGGAGCGCTGCCTATGGAGTCCAATTGAACTAGTTATCTAGTGTGCGATGAGATACAGGCATATAATAAGAACAAACACAAATAGAAAAGTAATAGTTTTATTGTGACTTACATTTCAGGTGTACAACAACGTATGTATATGAGCAAGGCTTCACTTCAGTCAGAATAATAATTTCATAATTACTCGCAGAATGATAGGTACATAACGTCTGTAATCATAATGCCCATAATAATAAAGACGACGCGAAAAACACTTTTCTTCACAATATATCCTAAGTCGTGATTCTTTGCCGTGAGAGCTATTTCACGATTGGCCCAACTCCTGTGGAGGGGCTGCTACCTTTTCATTATGTTTACAAACTAAACTCATTATTCTAACTGCCCATCAAATAACTTATTTTCAATATTTTGATGATTAGACATTCATCTTCATATGATAACTTGAAACTTCCTAAATAAGTCATTGTATCGTGATTTTTCATTGCCAAGTATTTTCGCGAAATTCCAAACAGTCTTCCTTGATTTAATAGTCGGTCTGTAAGCTGAAACGTCTAAAATGCTGCGAGGCATTTATATTGGAAGCATACTTAGAAGGAAAGAGTTTTATTTTTCTATATTTTAAATATATCACATATAACTCACGGTATATATTACCCTTCCCAATATTTAATGACGTCTCGTAATTAGGATTTGCTTGCCCTTGGGTTTTTCAAATATTCGCGATTTATTTACTATTGGTCCTACGTAATTTTAATTGACATTGTGTTATTTTATACTTTTATATAAGCTCTATCAGGAGTGCTTAAAAATTGGGGCCACAGATCCTGTGGCCCCAGTTTTAGTGAAGTTGGTATCAAAAGAACTTGCGTACAAAGTGCTTAAAACTAAATCAAAATTAGCTGGATCCGGAATTTATGTTAGTGAATTTCTTATAAAATTTAGAAAGGCAATATTAAATAGTGCACAGAGCAAGTTCGGTGTGAAAAATGTTTTGACAGAAAAAGATCACACTTACGAAAAATTGTCGAGCCAAAGCGCACCGCGTCGGCTCTATAGCCTAGCTGATACTTACTGAATTTTTCATAGTTGATTTAGTTAGAAGTGTTGATTTATTTTTTTTTTACCTCTGTTTTTGTTGCTTTTCTTCTTTCTTTTCTTTTGTTTCTCTTTTTTTTTTCTTTTTTTTTGAGTGGATGTAGTAAGCTTAATGGGTTATATTTCTCACTTTCATTTTCTAGAGAATAATCCTTTTAGAGTGGGAGATGTTCTTTATGATGATTTACTTCCAGAAAGTATAAATGCTGATTTTTCCCAGCAAAGAAATAGTTGTTATTTGGATGTGATTTCTTCAGGATTAGAGGTGAATGCAAGATCGTTTTGTCTGTGTCATTGGAATTGCCATGTAACTTCAACGTATTATGAAATTCACCAGTTAATTGATAATGTGAATAGTAAATTTGATGTAATTGGCCTTTGTGAAACTTTTTTAACTACTGAGCATGTTCTGTCGTTATATAGTTTTCCAGGATACAGGCTTATTGTAAGGAAAAGAGAGAGAATGGGACGTGGAGGTTTGGCATTTTTGGTTAAGGATCATTTTGTTGCTAAAATAAGGGAAGACCTATCAGTTTGGATAGAAGGTAAGGTGGAATCTCTTACTCATGAGCTGGAAGTGGGTGGAAAAAATATATTAATTACTGAGGTTTATAAGCCACCGAGTACAGTTTGGGAGGAGTTTGAAAATGGTTTTAGCAGTTTAATGGATGCAATAGAATTGAATAGTCTGGAGTGCATTTGCATGGGGGATTTTAATTTTGATCTTTTAAGTTTATACAATGATAATTTGGATTTTTTAAACCTTTTCTCTAGTTATAATTTTTATCGATTAGTTGGGATTCCGACTCGTGTTACAGGACAGTTAGCTACACTTATTGACAATATTTTCGTGCGATCCCGGGTATTATATAGCTGTTATGCTGACGTTATAGTAAATTAGGTTTCCGATCACTTTCCTATAGTAGCAGTGACTTCATATCAATATGCAATAGAGCAGAACAGGACAAAGGTTAAAAGAAGGCAACTAAAAAAAGAGAACCTACAGAAGTTTAGAGAGGAACTAAGTATCGTGTCATGGAAACCAGTTTATCATGAATCTGAAAGTGCTTCTGCGGCATTCGATAAGTTCGTGGACATATTGCAGCCAAAATTTGAGTGAACTTGCCCAGTAAAGAGCATAAAGGTGAGGGAAAAGGAACCCCGGAAACCTTGGGTATTTATGGAGCTACTCGACTTAATTATAAGGAGAAATACATTGTATTTTAGTTACTTAAATATTAACCATAGTAAATATATAAATTAATTTAAAAAAATCCGTAATAAATTAAATCGGATATGGCGTTCATGCATCCGCGAATTTTATGTAGAGAAATTTAAGGAAAACAAAGGAAATACTAAAACGACTTGGAATATTATAAACGAAATCGTAAATAAGAAGAAAGAGACCGAGATTCCTTCTAGTCTGATCTTTGATGGTAAAGTTGTTGATGGAAATGAAGAGGTGGCTAATTTGTTTGGTGAATATTTTTCTAAGATTGGTGAATCATTAAGTGAGAATCCATACGATGATAATAATGAAATTAATGAGACGTTTAGTGACGAAAGGGGAGTTGGATTGGAAATGTCTGCAGATGAAACGAACGTTGAAGAATTGAAACAGATCATAGGATTGGTAAAATCAAGTTCTCCAGGGAATGAGGGAATTAATCTGAAAGCGTTCAAGCATGTTACGGTATATTTGTTGCCTTGTATTGTCTATTTGATTAACCTTTCTTTGAAGAAAGGTGAATTTCCTACTCGTCTGAAAGAGGCTAAAGTTATTCCGCTTCACAAAGGGGGTGCAAAAACTGATCCGTCTAATTGGAGGCCGATTTCAATATTGCCCCTATTTATTAAGCTGAATGAAAAAGTGATGCATCGACGGCTTTATAACCATCTGACTACTTACGGTTTTCTTAGTGATACCCAGTTTGGATTCAGGAAAAACCACTCTGCAATACATGCATTCCAGCACCTAACAGATTTCATCAATGGTGCTCTCGAAAAAAGTGTAGTGGTACTTTCAGTATTTATACACTTTAGAAAAGCTTTTGACACGGTTGTTCATAAAATTTTGTTAAATAGGCTAAGCCGTTTAGGGATCCAAGGGGTTATTCTGAAATGGTTTGAATCTTATCTTAACCAGCGTATTATTCGAGTCTCTATTAAAAATTCTATTTCAAAAACTTTTATCGTTAATTCTGGTGTGCCTCAGGGTTCAGTGCTTGGCCCACTTCCTTTTCTAATTTACGTTGATACCATGCGTTTTTATATATCAGATGCACTTATAACGTCTTTTGCTGATGACATGGTGTTTACGATTACAGCTACTTGTCTGAACCAGTTAATTGGGAAGACAAATAAGGCCCTCGCTGAATTGATAAGTTTTACAAATTCTAGTTATTTGGTAGTGAATATTTCAAAAACAAATTTCGTGACATTTTGTAGAAATGGAGTTTCATGTGTTTTAGATAATAAAATTATTTTTAACGGTGAATTTTTAAAGCATGTAAATAGTGTTAGATATTTGGGCTTTAGTCTTGATTTTAATTTAAGTTGGAAATCACACTGTGATCTTGTGGCAGTTAAGATTTCAAGAGGGTTGGGTGTGATAAGTAGACTAAAAAATCAACTACCGTCAAATGTTTTACTTTTACTATATCATTCTATTGTTAGCCCTTATTTATCGTATGGTTGCATGCTATGGACTAGTAGTTTTATTTCAAGTTTTAGAAAGGTCCAAATTTTACAGAATAAAATAGTTCGTATTTTAGGTAATTATATTCAGTTTGAAAATAGCAGGTTGAATTGCTTTACAAGTTTGAAACTTTTAAATATTTATCAGTTACGGGATTACCAGTTAGCAATTTTTATTTATCAATGTTTGAATAAGTGTTCACCGGAGGTATTTTGGGAAATTTTTAAAGCTAACTCATCTTATCACTGTTATGAGACTAGAAATGCGAATGACCTTACATCGGAGCTCCGGAATACTCAACGTGCTGCGTTTCTGCCTCGTTTTGCGGGACTGGGGGTGTGGAATTCCCTCCCGGATGCTATTAGACAAGTTGATAATGTAAGCCAGCTCAAGAATAGATTGAAGCGTTACCTTTTGGGTTATAATCTGAATGATTAGAATTTTAAATTTGATTAATGTTTGGTATGAAAATTGTTTGGACAGACAATGGTCGCATTTTCGTGAAATTACCCAGCCAAAGTGCACAGAGTCGGCTCTATAGCCTAGCTGATACTTATTGATTTTGTCTTAGTTGATTTAGTTAGATGTATCTCTTTTTTTTTACCTCTGTTGTTGCTTCTTTTTTTTTTTTTTTTTTCTTTTTTTTTGAGTGGATGTTTTAAGGATGATATGTGATATTTCTCACTTGCGATTTCTAGAGTGTAATCCTTTTAGAGTAGGGGATGTTCTTTATGTTGATTTAGTTCAAGTGCTGATTTTTCCCCGTAAAGAGATAGTTTTTATGTGGATGTAGAGCTTTATAATAATGAATTTGCAGCCATCATAAACAAACCTTCGGGTTTTTGTAGATGGCCGCTGTAAATTTGTTTGTATTTTTTTATGCTAAATAAATTAATTTTAATTAAAAAATTTGAATTAATTATGGTTATAGCCTAGCTACTATACTAAAGATTTTTTTTTTCTACATCTAACACTGATGACTCCTATATTTCTAATTGTATCAAACATTATCATGGGAAATGTTTTATGTGGTTGGGACTATTCTACTATTACTACAAGATTTTTTTCGAAAATTCACCTTTTACAAGTTTTTATCCTTTGCTAACTATAGGATA
Source organism: Artemia sp. Qi Xiang Cuo (assembly GCF_049724085.1). Taxonomy (NCBI): domain Eukaryota; kingdom Metazoa; phylum Arthropoda; class Branchiopoda; order Anostraca; family Artemiidae; genus Artemia; species Artemia sp. Qi Xiang Cuo. The sequence continues at coordinate 623,839 of NC_142814.1, forward strand.
ATTATGCTTTCTATCTAGGCTAAATTAATGGGGAAATACATTGATTTTACATTAACTCTGTCTAAGTAACTATCAATACGACTTAAAGCATATAATAATATGTTCACTACATTCACTGGTAATCATTAAAAAATTTTCACTTGGTTTGTTCGTTACATTATTCTAATAATAAGTAGTCGGAGTTGTTTATTTATCAAGATTATTGAAAAGTGGTATGTTGAAATTCATACCTACTTCACCACCTTACGTGTCTCTTAGCGTCCTCACTCCTTTTGTTGTAAATTATGATCCTTGACTGCTTTTGTCTTGGCAAAAATTTTTAAAACACTTACAGTATAGTTTCTTCACAGAACAGTTCTAGCATGGTTATGTTCATCTTAAACGAAACGCTTTCTCTAGTTGTCAAACGGGAAATGATACTTCCAGGTACAGGTGTGTGGAATTATGATATCAGAGTTCATTCTCACCTGCTGTTTTTGGATAGTTCACAAGGTTCTTTATCGTTAAGGGGTTGAACACTGGGACCGCGTTGATAATAGATAGGTTGATTTTCTTCTCAGTATATTATTCTTTGGATATTTTAAAGTACATAGAGAATGTATTTCTCGCATAAAATTGTTCGTTCGTGCACTTAGAGATTAGTTCTCTTACAAAATTGTTCTTGCATGGCTTGCATCTATTAGGTCGACATTAAACTTTAGTGACTCATTGAACATATTGTCTTTAACTTGTGGGAAGATTATATTGTCACTGAGGGGTTAGTCACTGGGGTTACTTTGGTTTCTGTAATTCAGTGGTTAGTTTTCAGGTTAATGTTTCAGAAATTATATCGTAACATTTATGGGATAAAAGAGATAGGAACTTTTCGCATTTGATAGAGGTGATAGGATGGGTTCTGAGGAATGGTCGAAAGGGATTCAACGCGTAAATCTGCGACACGTAAATAATTTGGGTTCATCAAATATCATAACTATACAGTTATATGGTGCATGGGTCCATAAGGATTATCAAGGGTGATATTTTTGTACTTATATCTTGTACCGGTCGATGGGGTCCTCAGGATTGATGTGTTTATATAGTTCTATAATGCACTGGATACTGAGATTTATTAGATAGTGTTACTTGATACATAATACGGTTTGTGATTGAGGTACAACGATCAAAAAGGTAACCATAATTTTCATCCTAGCTTCGTTGCCTGTAATTTATGGTGAGTACTCTTCGTTTGTTGAGGGATGATGAAAATAGATGCTACTAGCTTGTATCTGCACTGAGCTACGTATGTAATAAGTGATTTCCGATAGGTTATTCCAATTCCTGTAATAAAAATAACGAGGCAGAATCATACGTTCTTTAAAATGAGTTGTCATAATACATAATAGGTAATACGATTCGGTACGTTTGTGGTGAGTTTAACGCTACAAGACAATATTAAACAAATATTATTACACATATATTAATATTTAACAAAACGACATTATTATCATAGTGGTTTCAAATATATAGAATTTCAATTGGGAAACCTAAAACATAGAAATTTCTTCTAATTGTTATAGAATAACGACGATATAAGAGACTAATTCCTTTAACTTTAAGTAATGTCTCTTATTATGCTCCTTAGTATACGCTATTACACACACTTTATTTTAATTTCCTTCAACACTTATTTAATTCTACATTAGATTTAAAATAACCATTTAAACATAAGTTACTCTACATCATTTAGTTTGAGGTCTCAGTTTACAACATATTTCATGCCTTCATTGTTCACGCACGTCCGTGCTGTTTAAGAAACGCATGTTGCAGCGTTGTAACCGCACGGTTTTACGTAAACGACACTTACAGTGAGGGAACTAGACATAGCAAGGATGAGTGGAGACCTCTATACCCACTCGTTTTCTAATGTCTTCCCTTTTTCTTGGCTTAGACGTTTTCGTGTGATTCCGGGCTTAACTTCTGCATTTCAGTCGTTTCCCGAGTTCTTCCTTTGGTTTTTGCCTTCTTAGTCTCAAAATTCTTCCATAATTAAAAGTTAGTAAAGTTCTCATAGTCAAGGAATTCACGAATACGAAACATACGGTCAGTAGTATGTTCCACCAGAAATTGGTTTAGAATAATCCGTATCTATTATCCACGTACGTTAATCTCTGGTCTTCATTAGTAAATAGGGGGATCTGGGAGTCTAATGCTTCTCTTATTTTTGTAAGCGATAATGTCCCTTTATTCTTTTCTATTTTGGACCATATTGAGGTTTTCATTTCCTAACTTTCTATATTCGGAATAGTGTACGACAGGTTGATTGCCTAAAATACTTTTAGATTAGAAGGATCTACCAGGTCGTATGACAAAGTTCCTCCCGTGAGGGCAAATAATGCGAATTCAAACTTACTAACATCTGTCGCCAGATTTAGTAATTACATGGTAATTATATCAAGTGATACCATGGTAAGGCTCACGTCTGTCACCACGTGATGAACTTCGTTCCTTAAATAATTCATTACGTTTACAGTTTTTGAGATTTTCTTAGATATCATTTCAACTTTATCTCTCTGGTAATTTGCTATACTGGCTTGTATCTTCTGGACGTGTTACATTTTCCCTCAGGATGTTTAAGTCTTCCTCCGTTGTCAAACCAAAAAGGCAGGAAGCGAGTTCTCCGATGAAAGGAATTAGGCTTGTAGACCTACGGTATTTATTTCTTCGAAAGAATACTTCAAAAATCTTCATGGTATTATGTTTTAATTTTTTATTTCCGTATTAAATAGTTCAAATAAGGCTTGTAGTCTTTGTCTGTATAATTTTAAGAAGACTTGATGAGTTGATACTTTCTGGGCATTTTGTCATTTAGATCAGGTAATGGTTCAATACCTTCTTTTGTCGGTTCGTCGGCCATGGTTAGTCTAGCACAAGTACGCTTACCATCTATTGTCCAACATTTCTTATGTACGTAATTGTCTTCTTCCTCTATTTTATAATTATTTTTCTTTTCTTCTGGCTTATGCCTTGTACTTTTATCGTTTGTATTTCGGTATGTCTTACTGGGATTCTTGCCCTTGCTTTTACAAGGAATTTGCCAATAGGATGGGTGTGCGTAAACGTGGGCCCTGTTGACCAAATACATTTTATAAATATCGTGGGGTTTAGATGAGCTAATATAATTAAATTTCCAGGTGATTCGTTGCTAAGTGCGATCAATTCTGGCACTGTGTTTGCCGTTGTTTCCAATATCGAAGATTGTATCTCTTTGGTTGGGGTCTCATACGTAGGTGTGGTTGTTGTGATATCTTTTTCATTTTCTTCTGTGGGATTTGCATATTCATGATCTTGTTGGGTGCTTGAGAACTTGTTTCTTGATTTGTCTAATTCCCTTAGGTTAGTATCTTGTCTGTTGTCATTTTCCTTTTTTAGTTTGGAAGATATCCGTTTCGTGACGTTATTCTCAGCGTGACTTTGCCATAATTTTTTGAGAAAAGTCCATAGGCTTGGTAGTTCGTTTATCATTGCGTAATTTCCATCATAAGGTTTTCCTTTTCTTGTAGTCAGTAATTTAGGGTTTACTATAGATTTCATAGCAGTAAAGTCTCTCGACAAGTATTCAATATTATTCGCTGATCTTTTCCTTCTGTCTTCCTTGGTGCTCGTTCCAAGTGCCATGTCAATTTCTGCCATTTTCTTATCAAAGTCATCTATTACGAATTTTGATTTTTGTTTGGGGATAACTGGAATTGGAAACTCTTTATTATCTTTATTATGCATTATTTTACTGGTTTGTAATCCTTTATCCGACCTTGGGAATTAAAATATCGATTCTTTGAGTTCATTCGTGTTTTTCTCTAGTCTTGTTACTTGTTGAAACAAGGTTTTAAAGGGTTTGGGGTCCAATTTCTTAAAAATTTTCCATGCATTATGGCTAGCTAGTAATGAATTTTCATGCTTGAATATTACTCCATGCTTTACAATATCTTGGGCGGCTGCGTGAACAACGAGGATTATGATGATATTCTTAAGCCTCATCTTTTTGTTTGTTTCTAGAATTAATTTATCATTAATTTTACCTATTTTTGCGGAATTCGTTTTTTTTTCCAAATAGTTTGGGCGTTTTAACTTTTAGCTTAGGCTATAACCTAAGATTCCTGAGTAAATTCTCAGGTGGTTCCCCCAAGCAACTCAGGCCTGTCCCCAGGTGGCGGATAGGGGAACATCCTTCAGATATGGAGGATACCCTCGAATATTAAATAAGAGGGCGCGGACCAAGGGGGGACCCAGTCTCTGGGGGTCTTAAATAGCCAGTGCACCCTTGTCTGGGGGATATAAATACGGACAGAGGAGGAGGTGAGCCCCTCTGATAGCAATCTTGCCGGGCCCACCGGCGCTTGGATATGTCCCGAAGACATTAAACTCACCCCCAGTAATGGGATAAATTGCTTGGTGACGCCGTGATGCCAAGTGGGATGATCCTCCCAGCGAGGACAACTGCGAAAAGCGGAAGACACACTCGAGAGTGTCAACGGTCCCGCTAGAAGCAGAGAGGATTGGCTTGCCGTTGCTTCAAAAGCTAGCGAAGAAACTTCTCCTCTTTATGAATTATGACTAGGCAATCAATGAGAACACGAAATAGGGCTACCGCGTCCGGGGAAACCGACGGACAAGCTACCGCGTCCGGGGAAACCAGCAGACAAGCTATCGCATCCGGGGCAACCGATGTATTGACAGCCAACAGCGCTGGAAACGAATCAAGGCAACGTTTGATAAGTCCGTCACAAACGGACGCTAGACCGGTTTCATCTACAAAATTCACCACCAGAATCGGCACGTTAAATCTTCGGACACTTTCGAAACCAGGAAAGAAAGACATGCTCCTCCGTGAATCAAACTGCTACAATTGGGACATCATCGGCCTATCAGAGACTCATCTACCAGGTATCAGCGACGAACAGATAGGAGACGCAACCCTCCTGCTTTCTGGAAGACAAGATGGAACACACAGACAAGGAGTCGGCTTTTTACTGACAAAAGCAGCAAGGAAATCTCTTCTATCAGTGGTGTCTGTCTCGGAGAGATTAATGATGATCCGACTCAAAAGCAAGTTCAAAAACCTCTCCGTGGTACAGGTCTATGCTCCGGATTCATCAAGGTCGGACGAAGAGTTGGAAGATTTCTACTCTCAGCTCCAGAGCCTTGTCCACACCATTCCGAAGAAATACATCGTGTTAGTCCTCGGGGACTTCAATGCCATCGTGGGGAGTGACAATAGTGGAAACGAAGATGTCATGGGCAAGTTCGGGATCGGACAGATCAACGGCAGAGGAGAACGACTCACTGAATTCTGCCGAGATAACGAGCTTTTTATCACAAACACAATGTTGAAGCACATACGAAAGAGAAAAGTTACGTGGTGGTCCCCCGATAGAAGGACTGCCAACATGATAGATTATATACTGGTATCCAGCCGATGGAAATCTTCATTCACAGACACAGTGACGCTAGGAGGTGGGGACTTTGATAGTGATCACAATCTCCTCATGTCATCGCTTCGCCTAAGATTAAAGGCCGTTGTCAAGCCGAAACAAAAAGTTCCAAGATTCCGGATAGAAGCCCTTAAAGACCTTAAGACGAGACAAGAGTACAGAATGCAGCTCAACGAACGACTGTCAAAGACCTTGCAAGAAACACCTGATCTGCTGAGCCCAGCCGACATCGATCTACTTGTTTCGCAAAGCAGCCTGGCCGTATGCGGGACAGCTGAGCTCGTCCTCGGCCGTAAATCTGCAGAAGACAAGCCATGGATTACCCAATAGATTATTGATATGTGTACCGAGAAACGAACTCTCCAAAACAAGCAAGATCGAGAAAGCAAGGATAGATTCAAAAACCTTAAACGTCAAATTGAGAAGAAAACCCGCCAAGCACTAAAAATTATGATTACTGAAAAATGCCGGCAGTGTGAGGAGGACTTCCGTAGGGGTAACTCACACCTCATGTTCAAACGGGCCAGAGAGCTGACAAACCGCAAAGAAGCGAAGTGCCTCAATCTCTTAGATAAAAATGGACACAAAATCACTACTTGTGCCGGAATCCGAGATCGCTGGAAAGAACACTTCCAGGAAAAGCTTAATCTCACAGTAAACCCAGATCCTGAAGTGCTTCGAAAGTTCCCAGCACACAGAGATGATGAACCACCCCCACCACCCTTAAGGTCAGAAGTAGAAGCCGCACTCAAATACCTCAAGTCAAATAAGGCACCCGGAATAGACGGTATACAGGAAGAACTGCTAAAAGTGGAATCTGATATCGTCGTTGATCTGTACCACAAAATAGTAAGAGCTGTATGGGAAATAAAATACTTCCCCGAGTCTTGGTTAAAATCTGTCATAGTGCCCTTGCACAAGAAAGGATCTAAAAGTAACTGCAAATACTACAGACACATATTGCTTACTTGCCAACCAGCTAAAATCCTTACGAAAATTCTCCTTGATTGGATCAGAAACCTGACAAGACACATAATCCCTGAATATCAAGCTGGCTTCCGTCAAAACCGATCCACCATAGACCAAATTTTTGTGATCAGACAGATTATGGAAAGATACCTGGAATTCGGGAAAGAGCTATACCAGCTGTTTATCGATTTCAAACAAGCTTTCGATCTAATTTGGCAAGATGGCCTATGGCACATCCTGGCACACTATGGTATTCCCACTGACATTATTGACATTATCAAGAGCATGTACGAGAAGTCGAGAAGCATGGTGCAGACCAGCGAAGGCTTTACTGAAGAATTCTCAACCTCTTCAGGAGTGCTGCAAGGATGCCTACTCTCCCCCACTCTGTCCTGCCTATTCCTGAATGTTGTACTGGCACTGGTGCCCAATGACACGGTAGCACTCATGAGTGGACACCTCTTTGACATGCTTGCATACGCCGATGACATTAATCGCCTAAACAAACAACTAGAGGAACTGCAATCAAGCGCTAACGATATTGATCATGCAGCTAGTTCTTTTGGGATGAAAATCAATGCTAACAAGACAAAAGCCATGAAGGTAACGCGGCATACATATACAGGCCTTCAACCCAGAAAAATTATGATCCTGGGGGAAGAGATCGTGTGGGTTGACCATTTCGTTTACCTAGGATGTGAGCTGACGTCCACAAACGACTCCTCAAAATGACATTAAACGACGCCTCGCCCTTGCCTCAGCATGCTTCAAGTCATTGCGATCGATCTGGAAAAACAAACATCTGTCGCTGAAACTAAAAACATGCCTTTTTCGAGCTCTTGTGGTTCAAGTAGCAACGTACGGAGCAGAGACATGGACCTTGAAAGCAGAAGACAAATGCCGGTGAACGGCCTTTGAAAAAAAATCCCTCAGGAAGCTTGCTGGCATCACCTACCTTGACCGAATATCAAACGAACGGCTATTGTCTTCGCTCAACTATTCCCAGACCATCATGCAAACCATCCAGCTTCAACAACTTCGATGGTTAGGCCACGTTCAGCGGATGTCCCCAGCCCAACTTCCAAAAATTGCGTTTGAAGGAAGGATTGATGCCTCCCACCCAAAAGGACGACCTCCCAAGCGCTGGAGGGAAAACTTTCCCAGCCATCCTCTGTCGGTACTCCTTCGGACTGCAGCGAACAGGGAATCGTATAAGAAGCTCTACCATAGTTCAGTCAGAGGAGAAGCCCCGAGTCGGCCAATCCGGCCGGATGGGAGTTAAGTAAGTAAGTAAGTTAGGCTATTTTATTATATTAATTTATGTCAATTCAATTTTTGAGTTGCTTTATGGCATTGCTCGAACAAAACTAAATTGTATACGCGAAATGGAATTTCTGTTTATGGACTATATTTTGGGATTAGAATGGTCACGGTAGTCCTATCTTTACTCAGGTTGTGATATGCCTTTATGACTGGTTGAGATATATCTTAAAGGCTTAGTTAATAATTACTATACGGCTTAATTTTATATAATATTTTTCGAGTAAGCAACATATGAATAAGTAAGCAAGCAACATATAAATACGCTTGTAACCTATTTTCATTATAAGCCTTTTAATAAGATTATTTTTGTTATTGCAACTAGAATTATTGGAATCTGCACTAAGACAAAATAATTTATATATATATAAGATTAATTTATTCCATAGTTACATATCCATATTTCATTAATATTGATTCACTTGATTCATTATTATTATAATTTTTTGCGAAAGAAAAAAATTTCAAAAACAGAGGTTATGATGTTTTTTTTTCAGGTTTAGAGTTTAGAATTTAATTTTAATTTTCTTGCTATTATTCTTATAGGTGTCTTTTTTTCTTTGGTGTGTTTTCATTCGTTTTAGAAATAATCTACTACCCAGGGGTTTGTATTCCTCAGATTCAGGGTCGAATAAAAATTGTTTATAATGTTGATAAAGGATGATGTATGCCTTCATATTTGACACATTGGGGATTTTTGTCTAGATTATAGCAAATTTTGGGGGCTCTGCATTTATCAAGGAGTAAAAGATCTGTTTGAGTGGGTCCTTTAGAGTAGAAATATTTGATATTGAGGTTCTTTTGTATACGTCTTATTAACAATTGTAAGCAACCAAGTTGTTTCGCGCTCCTTTTTCTATATTTTTATTTGACTTCCCCTCTAGCCAGAAGATAGTTGGGGGTATTCGCAAGTGCTAATCCATACTTATAAGTGTGGGGTGCCTACTCTTTAAGATTGTAGGTTAAATCCCATTCTTTCGCATATGTCTGATTTCCTTGTTCGTCAAACACTAACATAGCTGCCGAATATATAATTTTTTCATTCGCGTTCGTTATTGTAATAAATTCAGTATCAATTATCGCCTTTCGAATAGGTTTTGATTCCATTGCCATGATCTGAAAATGATCAGTTCATAATTAGACGCATTTGTACTGGTAATTTTTGTTTTTGATAATATCAGCCTTTATTAGAACAAGGGTTGGTTTTTCATGGAAAATCCAAGGTAGAGCACGACCTCAACAAACCAAAAGCTGCCTGAGGGCGAACTCCACCCCAGGCTTCCTACAATACATGGCTCATCACTTTATTTTTCGATAACGTCCTATAATACGGAACGGGGAAATGGATTTAAAAGGCCATTTTATAGAAATATAAGTTGACTGTCATAGAGGAGTCTAGGAACTGTATCTCCCACAAACTGAATAAAACACCGTCTGTGGGCGAAAAAGAAACTAAATTTTCCACGATATAGAATCCGTCATTTTATCTCAATAACTGGGTTCATTTTGGTTGTTCGATTGATGGGTTCATTTTGTAGAATTGATAGATTGGTTCATTGTGGTTCATTAATGTGTTGAACAAAATTTTTCTATAGTATTTTTATAGTTGTATGATTTTTACTTGTGAACTAAAAGTTTTTAAATTATTAATTCTTTATGACGCCTATCCATTAAAATTTCTTAATCCTGTACTGACTAAGGGTAATTCCATCTATCAGGTTTTTTAACTGTTCTACCCGATTGTGTCGTTACTTTCTCTTCGACTTCTTGGGGTTTTTTCTTTTTAGGTTTTGCTAGTGATATAAGATATAATTTCCTGTATTGGGGGCTCAAAACTTCCATATAGATATTTTAATAGATATTTTTCCGACGAAAAAATGTGGTTTCAGAGGGTCCCAAAAATAACAGCCAAATCTTTTTCATAATTTTTTTCATTATTTTTTTCACCGAAAAAAACATATGAATTGAAGTTTTCATACATACATGCGTAATCCTCTGGATAGTTAAGTTAAGGTACGTGGGTATGACCTTCCAAACTTAAGTGGGTCCTTTTAGTGTAGGCGTACAAAAAAAATCACTAGAACCCGTCAGGATCACCGTCTAAAATAATCAGTTAAATGTACATAATTTCAAATTTTAAACTAAATACATTTCTTCGTTAAGAGATCAGCTAACCACTCAGCTCCCAAGTTATATGATCAATCCAAAAGGGTTCCGACAAATGAAGGGATTTACCTAAGCAATTTACCTTCCATGCTGATTCGAAATGCAAAAATTAAATTTCGATAATTATTGAGGTTGGGTTAGATTAAATGAAGCAAATTAAATTAGGTAACTGTTGCAGGGGGTAACAACTAAAACCTGTGATCTTGACCTTCAAGACTCAAAATAGGCATTTTCCGCCCCACTTTTTTTGTTTAATTTTAATCGAGTTCCTTCGGGCAAATGTTGACTATAGACTGCCCTAATATGTGCAACCTCGACCCTAAGTCTCAAAAGGGGCATTTTCTGGCCCTTTTTTCTATTTTATGGAGAGTTCTATCGGATAAATTTTGACATGAGATTTACCCCCACATTTTTAGGAATATAATTAGGCTAAGCATGCGTATTGAGGATTTAGGGGGTAAAAGCTCCCTTTTTATTGTGGAATTGTTTTTAGTACTTTATTCATATACCTACCGGCACAAAGATAGGAGAGTCACACTCCAAGAGAAGTTTTTTTTCTCAAAAACTTCTTAAAAGGGTTTTTTTCAACCCTGTTCAAGCCCTCTTGAAAGGGTGTTTCAGGGCTATTTTTTAGCAAAAACCCTCTGAAACATTTTTGAAGTGCTGTTATAAAAATTTAAAATCCCTTATACAGAAAGGAGGGTAAAAAAGAGTTACCCGCACCACCTCTGACATACTAAAGTTTCTTGAATTTGAGGGCACTTGTTATTCAAATTACCATTTTTTTTATCAGTCACCCCCCCCCCCAAAAAAGATATTATAATCCCCCCCCTCAAAAAAAATACTGGGTGCGGGCTAGGTGAGGGAACCAGCAGCCCAGTACTTTACCTGTGTCCTGTTACTCGTCCTTTATGCTAAAGTTTAACTTTATAAAAAATGTTTCAACATATTAATCAGAGAGTCATTAAGGCTTCAGCGCAACTTCAACTTCAGCACAACTTGAGAATACAAATTCGGTGGTTTACTGGGTGGCTGCCCTCCTCATAAATAGAACGGTTTTTGTTCTTTAACGCCGCTTTTTATTTTAGTTAAAAAAAAGTCTTGACATACTTGGATTAATGCTTATTCAGAAAAATATTTCAAAACCATTACACTAATCTCAAAATTCATTATCAATTAATTATTAATCTGAAACCCATATTAATTATGATTGGGAATTTATGTAAAAAAGAAAATGTGAGAACTTCAAATTATGCAAGTGAACAAAATTGCTTTATTTGTGATGTGAGAGCAACGCTTTTGGTTTAATTTTTTTTTTTTAGGTGTCAAGTGATATTCCCTTCTCACAGGGGCCAATGACACGACTTTGTTACGTGGTAAAAATCCAGTTATTCTCAAAGAAGTGAAAATGTTTTTCCATCACAGCTAGGTCAACATGATTGTCCTCTTCTGTAAGAAAAACAAGGGGAAATTTAATGAAAGGGATTAAATGGGGAACTACTGCACAATGGGTGAAGATGGAGCACGCAGGGTTATGCTAACCCAAGGTAATATGGTACCACGATGAGCTATCAGTAGTCTTATAAGAAATTACCCGTCAAATACAGAAATACTATCGACCTGACATCTATATAAGAAAATGACCTGGTTGATTTGTCTGCTCAGGTACTCTGTGATTTTTCATCTTGTTATTTGCATATCTATATCCGCTAGATGGTTGACGATTCTCTAATGGATGATTTTCATGACGCCTCCCAGAGGGCGGTCCGAAAGGTGGGAAACTGTTGGGGAATAGCAAGTTCCAGCCAGTCAAGTTCCTTTCTTATGAGTTCCTTGCCTTGCGGCCAGCTCCTCGTCTTTAGTGCTAAGCTGACTGGCAAAAAGAGAACGATGGAAATCGGGATTCATTGATAATCTAGCGACGGATCGCTGCTGAAAAATGACAAATAGAACAATCCAATAATAATGAACATTTTTTTATAATATACAGGTATATTTCGATTTTTACTAAAAAATACCGTAGAAAATATTTGATTTGAATTTTACGGACTCTTTTTCTCGCCTTAATAAATTTAAAGGTAACCGGAAACCTAAAAAAGAGCAAAGGCCCCTCAGAATTTTCTTTGTCTTACAGAATTCAGGTTAAGAACCTTGGATACCAAAAATGTCATTTTATGAGTCTCAGCGTCGGCTGACAGTCTCAAAGACAAAGGGCCCATTAGCTAAATTTCTCGGCACCAGAGGGAGCTTCCCAAACAAATTTGGTATAAACTGACAAGGTATCTTAGATGTGTCAACAGTTTTAAAAGCTAACAAGAGGCTAGTTAAAAACAAAGGAATCGTATAACCTCCTATCAAATTTTAGGTCTAACGCTGTCTAATCAATGTAAAAACAGCATAAATAATGTACAACCTGTGTCCGCAAAGATTCCAATCAAGGCAGTTAGCACAACAGGAAACTTAAAAAGCTGTCAAATTGTTTAATGAGACTTCTTTTGAGCTGATAATTAATGTTTTCCGAGCAGGTATACTAGAATACTTTTAGGGACTATAACCTTAAAAACCTTAAAAAGAAAATTCTGCTCCATTCAATAAAAAACAAAACAAAATTTACACTTTTTAATGATGTACGTTCCATTAAAATTGAATATCTCTATCTCTTGCACAAAACTTGAGAAGTTAAATGGTTTTTCTAAGATTTCTGGGAAAGTAGGTGTCGGATTTTAGTTTTCTGTTGTTTATTCGGATCTCTTATTTTAGCTATGCAAATTATGGCAATACCGCCCAACTACTTCTGAGTTGTTTGGCCACACGAACTAAAGAACACTGTAATGGACGAGATAGGGTTTATTTTTTAGAGTATCGAACGACATTAAACAACATAATTACTGTCATAGTAATAATCTAACCAACAACCTAAGTAATCAATGTAAATATTTAACAAATTATGGGTTTTTGGTCTTCTTCGACTTAAGACCACTACAGGATTGCATATAAGGAGGGTTAAATATTGAACTGAATGAAGTAAAAAGAAGACCTTTTCTTTTTCGACTAAATTTAGTGTTTTTGTCTTTTCTCCTTTCTCTGTATTTTACCCTGTCAACTTTGTTGTTCATCAGAGACTGGTAGGAAAACAAAGAATAATGAAAAACATGCGTAATTGGAGATTGATTTTCGGATCGTTACTAAAAAAAAAAAAAAAATATAAAAGGAAAGCTGATATATAAATTTGATCCTCATTTTCTACGTATACACACGCATCCTATGTGCCAGGACACCATTCCCACGCAACTTACCTTGTTAACTTTAACTTACATATGAGATTGGTACAAAAAGAAAGAACAATAAAAACAGAATGAAATGGAGATTGCTTTACAGTTCAATATAAAAAAACAAATAGACGGCTAATAAGTATATATATAATTTTGATTTTCATTTTCCAAGTGCCCATATATATCCTAAAATCGTGGAAACTCTCTCTATCCCTTTCATGAGAGACGGTTTGGAACCACGGACCCCAACAGGAAAATCTACGAGAGGCACTCTGAGTGCTTTTAGATAGGAGGATGTCAATCAGAGCAGCTGTAGCCCACTTCAAAATCAAGAAAAGCTCCCTTTACAATTATCTGAAAAAGGCAAACAATGGTCTAAACTGTAATGAAGATAAGCATAATGTGAATGTTGATGTGGCAATCAGAAAAGCTTAGAAGCGTATAAAGCACAATCGGTAGATATTTTCTAATAAACAAAAAAGGGACATATGCAACTATCTTGTGACTGCATCAAGAATGAACCACAGTCTTACCTCAAATGGTATTAAAAAACTTGCCTTTCAATATATTTTTGCGAATGAAATTGAAACACCACCATCTTGGACAGAATGAAGCCGTGCTTCAAAAGATTGGCTTATTGCTTTTATGAAAAGAAACTCTAATATCTCGCTTCGTGTACCTAAGCCCAGTAGCCAAGCCCGGGCAAGTGGCTTCAGCAGAGTAGTTGTTTCAAAGTTTTTTGATAATCTATTTGATGTATATGGCAGGCATCAATTTACAGCTGAGCGCATATGGGATGTCGATGAGACTGGCGTCTCTACGGTTTTGAACCGCCAAGAGTTTTGGCACCAAGAGGAGTAAAACAAGTAAAACAGACCGTCTCTACTGAGCGAGGAAAAAATTCAATATTGATTTATTTCATCAATGCAATTGGCGGACCACCAGTTTTTATTTTTCCACGAAAAGAATTTAAGCCTTAGATGATACGAAGAGGTCCTCCTGGCTCCTTTGGCCTTGCAAACCCGTCGGGTTGGTTGAAGATCAAGACTTTTTGTTGGCTCTACAACACTTTTGGCAGCATTGCCGCTCTTCAAAAGATAATCCCATCTCATTTTTCTTGATAATCAGTAAAGTCACCTTGATCCCATATGTATTTCTTTCTGCAAGCAAAACAGTATTGTTCTTCTACCATTCCACCACATTCCTCCCACCGACTCCAACCCTTAGATATTGTTTTTTTTTTTGTCCTTTCAAGAGCAGTCTCAAGCTTAAGTTAAATGAGTGGCTCCAGTTAAATCCTGGACAAAGGGTGGCTATTCACCAGGTGGCTGAGCTTTGTCTTCAGCCTTACATTGAGAAGTTTTCTCCGGGAAATATCACTTCCTCTTTCACAAAGGCTGGAATCTGTCTTTTCGACTGAAGTATATTCAGTGAGGTAGATTTCATCCCGTCCAAAGTGGCGGACCAACTTATCCAAGATCAAGTAACTTCAAATCAGGCAAATGCAGCAGCCACGGAACTTGACGAAATTTGATATTCTAAAGCCAACGATGATTTTTCTTCTCCTGGATTATCAACTGACCCCAGTCCCTCCCCTAGGCCATCAACTACCAAGCTACAAGGTTAGTTGGCAAGAATAACCCCAGAAATGATTAGACCTTTCCCGCTTATGGTAAATGTTCACACAAGTTCTCGTAAGCACCACAAAACAGGCAGAACCAAGATACTCACTGACACTGTAGAAAAGAAAGAAATTGAGGCAAAAGAACCTGAAAATGGAGAGAGAAACCAACCAAAAAAGTCACCCGTTGTAAATCTCAAGCTGGATGATTCATCTGATGATTCATTACATTTTGGTGAAAAAGACAACAGTGATGACCTGCCGTTCAGCCCATCTTCCTTGTCAGTATGAGATTACGTCCCCTTGTCAAGTTTCAGCTTCGGAAGTCAACTTGGTGCTATGTTGGCTTAGTGCAGGAGATTACAGAAGGTGAAGATACGATTAGTTTCATGCGCAAGAAAAGCGAAAGGTTTGTCTTCCCCGAGGCAGAAGGTGTAGCAAATGTCGATAATAATGACATTCTCCAAATTTTGCCAAAACCTTTTTCCTGTGGAGGAACCAGCAGAGTGCTTCAAAGCTTTCCCTTTGAATTTGACTTCTCACCATATGATATGGCTTAATTATGTAATCTTGTAATTTTTATATTGAAAAGGGGTCCTCCCACCCCCACCCCTCCGAAAGGATGCGGTGGCCACTAGCGGCAGCCGGCCAAAGGCCTACCCCCCCCCCCTCTTGAAAGCGGGCTTGGAACGGGCAAAAACAAAGATTTTGAATAATATTTTTTATTTAAAAAACAAGAAAAACAAAATACGATTCTACCTTGCTATAAAAAAACTACTGAATTGGGAAAAAACCACTGCTGAGTTGGGAAAAAAAACCACTGCTGAGTAGGGGAAAAAAATCTATTAGAAAGAATCCCAACACCCAACCATTTACTATTGAATTTTTTCCCGACCCAGGCGATATCTATAATCTTGACATACACTTCGGTCAGAAGTTATATAATGTCCGTGGGGTAGCACCGTCACACCATCCGCACAAACATAGACTTTATCTGACACGGGACACATGGCTATTCTATCAACTAAAACTGTGTGTTTTTTTAATTTTAAAGAGCGAATTGCCATGACTTTCGCCCTTGAAACTATACTATTTTCCCAACAGTTTCTATATATATTCATGTCGAAATTCTTATTCACGTAGCGTCTAGGCACCCCCTTGCAGACTGTTTTGATTACCTCGCTGTGTGTTTGCACACAGTACACCTTCGGACCTGCAAGCATACCACTAGAAATCAAGTCACTTCCAGTCTCTGATTTTAACATTAATAACTGATTTGGGGCCTGGCGCTTCACTAGCTCCAGGTAAATGGACTCGTCCCAATTGGTAAAGTCCATTCGAGAGCTAATGTGCGCGCCTTTTTCCAAATCTTCCAATAAATTTGCGGTTCCAACTTTTCGAAAAACTGAATCGGTATCCTCATAATATACTTGAACTTCTCCCTCCCCCGGCCATTGGCACCTACACATATCGTAAAAGAATGACAACATGAGTTTTTTTTTGAAATTTCGGCTATTGCGCTGCCATCTGCAATATTTTATTTAGAATTACATTTTTTTTCTATTCAAGAGGACCATATTCGAGTCTATGATAGTGAATGATGTGAAGTTTGGATCGGCGACGATTCGAGCACATACTTTTGGGTCAGTCACAACGTCACAACGACTTTGATTACGTACACTCTCACAAATTTTACCAAAAACTGAGTTCAAAATGACTTTAAAAATTTCCTTTTCAACCTCCGTTTTTGCTTCGGAACGTTTACCAACAATAGTGTCAATAAACGTTTT
Source organism: Artemia sp. Qi Xiang Cuo (assembly GCF_049724085.1). Classification (NCBI taxonomy): domain Eukaryota; kingdom Metazoa; phylum Arthropoda; class Branchiopoda; order Anostraca; family Artemiidae; genus Artemia; species Artemia sp. Qi Xiang Cuo. The sequence continues at coordinate 640,445 of NC_142814.1, forward strand.
CAAATAGGGTTTCTGGTCAAATCGGAGGGCTCTATGTATCCTTATGACGTTGAAACCGTTGGCTACCATCCACCGCAAAAGAACTTGATGTACAACGATATTCTCTTTCGGATGAAGGACGGTGATAAGTTTTTTTTTGAAGATGTCCAGTGCACACTCCCATCCTCTACCTTAGAAATATTGTATAGACTCAAAGTGTCCCTAGTCACCGCTCTGCTTATACACGCGAAAACAAAATCCTTCACCGAACCATGATGCTCAACCGGTATTTAACCATCGATTTCAAAACACCATCCCTGCGGTCCATTCTACTCAACATTGGCAATGTTGGGGAAATCTGAAGCACGAGGATTGTTAAGCCACTTTTAATTTACACACGGCAAAGAGTAGTGAGGCATTGCCGACGGATAGAGGGAGTTTTATCTGAAAAACTGCATCCGAATTTACACCAGTGTCTTGTCCAGTCGGATCAGTTTCAAGGATACGATCTCCATGGAAAACATACCATCGTCTCATTGATCTCTCTACAAATAGATGCTGTTCCACGTCGGTGATCAAGCCTATTTCCTCTTTACTGATTTTAAGAATTAAATCCATCACCAAATGAGGAGTGGAAGAATAATAACCTAAATCCGAACCAAATTCCCCATAGATTTTATCCGTATTCTTACACACAATATCCAGCAACGTCAATACATCACTTGCCAGGTACAATCTACAATAATCCCACCCATTTTTACACCCTCCCTTAGCTCAAACCCTCTTGGAAAATTCATAGTCGACTGTGGTGCATTGACGAACGTAAAGTGAATCGTAGAATGAGGCAATGGACGGCAATTGTTCCTCAGAAAGCCTCGCGGCGGAGTTGTAGTACTCATATGGGTATATGCCCTTACATGTTAATAAATCATACATTTCACCGTCTAGAAACTGCTGTTTAAGGAGGTGTTGCTTAAGGAGGGGGAAACTATTAAAATTGTCACTTTTTAGTACTTCAATGAGTTGTCTTAGGGATTTGGGGAAGAACCTAAAGGAGTCTAAAACACGGATCTTATTCATGCACAATTTATCATTATCTATTATTTGCCATTTGAATTCCAAGAGCAGCAGCTTTTCACACGATTTGGGTATGATATTATAATAAAAATAACCATCTACCCATGTGCCATCTACAACTCCACCTTGTTGCAATCGTGCCAACGCAGGTAAAATAAATTTCAGACCATATCTGGAATATACGTTTATTGACACTTTTGTTGGTAAACGTTCCGAAGCAAAAACGGAGGTTGAAAAGGAAATTTTTAAACTCATTTTGAACTCAGTTTTTGGTAAAATTTGTGAGAGTGTACGTAATCAAAGTCGTTGTGACGTTGTGACTGACCCAAAAGTATGTGCTCGAATCGTCGCCGATCCAAACTTCACATCATTCACTATCATAGACTCGAATATGGTCCTCTTGAATAGAAAAAAAATGTAATTCTAAATAAAATATTGCAGATGGCAGCGCAATAGCCGAAATTTCAAAAAAAAAACTCATGTTGTCATTCTTTTACGATATGTGTAGGCGCCAATGGCCGGGGGAGGGAGAAGTTCAATTATATTATGAGGATACCGATTCAGTTTTTCGAAAAGTTAGAACCGCGAATTTATTGGAAGATTTGTAAAAAGGCGCGCACATTAGCTCTCGAATGGACTTTACCAATTGGGACGAGTCCATTTACCTGGAGCTAGTGAAGTGCCAGGCCCCAAAACAGTTATTAATGTTAAAATCAGAGACAGGAAGTGACTTGATTTCTAGCGTTGTGCTTGCAGGTCTGAAGGTGTACTGTGTGCAAACACACAGCGAGGTAATCAAAAAAGTCTGCAAGGGGGTGCCTAGACGCTACGTGAATAAGAATTTCGACATGAATATATATAGAAACTGTGGGGAAAATAGTATAGTTTCAAAGGCGAAAGTCATGGCAATTCGCTCTTTAAAATTAAAAAAACACACAGTTTTAGTTGATAAAATAGCCATGTGTCCTGTGTCGAATAAAGTCTATGTGTGTGTGGATGGTGTGACGGTACTACCCCACGGATATTTTATAACTTCTGACCGAAGTGTATGTCAAGATTATACAGATCGCCTGGGTCGGGAAAAAACTCAATAGTAAATGGTTGGGTGTTGGGATTCTTTCTAATAGATTTTTTTCCCCTACTCAGCAGTGGTTTTTTTTCCCAACTCAGCAGTGGTTTTTTCCCAATTCAGTAGTTTTTTTATAGCAAGGTAGAATCGTATTTTGTTTTTCTTGTTTTTTAAATAAAAAATATTTTTCAAAATCTTTGTTTTTGCCCATTCCGAGCCCGCTTGCAAGGGGGGGGGGGTAGGCCTTCGACCGGCCGCCGCTAGTGGCCACCGCACCCTTTCGGAGGGGTGGGGGTGTGAGGACCCCTTTTCAATTGTGGTAAGTGCTTTTTTAGTGTCTTTTTATTGAATAAATAAAAAAAAAAAATTGAATTTATTACATGACAGTGCCTTTTCCATGTTTTTTATGTGTGTGTGTATTAATACAACATGTAGTATTTTTTGTATTGATGTTTTTATTTGTAAATAAAAAACATTTATCATTCTTTAAAATGTTTTATTTTCTCTTTCTTGTTCACGAATCTGATTAGGGAAATTACTATTATTATTTATTGAAGGGAACCATGCAATCTACAGTCAGTTGTGTTTTGACGTCGATGCAAGTGGGGACTATGTATTAAGTTAAAACTCCATTTAGATCGATTCTTTGTGGACCATCAATGTCCGGCAAAACGACACTTTTAACACAAATAATTCAAAATCGTGATAAAATGTTTTTATAAAATCCACAAAAATTTACTATTGCTACAGTGTTTGGCAAGAGTCCTATGATAGAATAAAAACTATTGGCCCAGACACGAAATTCATACATGGACTAGACATTTTCAATAGTACTGAATCAAACTCTTGGTTGATTATTGACGATCTGGCTGAATTCATTGAAGAATGGTCTCAAGAGATGATACAATTGTTCACTGTCCGATCTCATCATCAACGAATATCCGTAACCATAGTTGTACACAATCTCTTTCAGCAGAGCAAGTGTATGAGAACACTTGCTTTGAATTGCACCTAATATATCGTCTACAGGGTTGTTCGTGATTCCAGCTCCCTCATAACGTTAAACAGACAGGTGTATCCGGGTGAACCGAAATTTTTACTCTCGGACTGCAATCAGGCTACCAACAAACCCTACGGATATATTCTATTGGACCTGAATCAGAACACACCCGAGGATTTCCGTGTAGTCACTGATATTTTTGACAATGAAATTACTGTATATATGCCGGTGAACAATAAAAAAGATCGTTAGTTGCAATCATGACACTGAAGAAACTACATGAACATCGACATTTAGTCACCGTCCTAGGAAATTCAAAACCATGACTTAGGAAGGCCATACTCAAACATGGTTTCGACAGAGAATTCATTAATCTCATATCTGAACTTTGTTTAAATCTAACTGAAGGTTTTTTTATCTATTAGGAGGGTTTTCTCCCGCACAAGCATGCTTCAGGGAATCGATGATGTGTATTTTTTTTTAAATAAACCCAGTGTTACTTAAAATGTTCAACTTCCAGAAGTTGTTAAGCAACAGAAACAGCAACATCGTTCCCTTGTACGCTCCCTAGCATCAGCAGCAGCAAAAATAAAGGAAACAATTTGAAAAGAAAACGACTTCTTCAAGCGGGTGGTAACTTCTTTACACTTTTACTGCCAATCATTGCAGGACTTGTAAACAGTTTTCTCTGGAGAATGGCCAAACCCTATAAATTGACTCCAATTGAACTCGCCCTTTCGCCAAAGGAAATTTAGCGGACAATCTCAATAAATTCATTAGCAATGAGACAATTGCCGACGATGAAAAATTAATTCTTCCTCAAAATGCTCTTCGCCGAGTCGACAAACATAAACCCTATCATGAGAGACCACTCAAAGTAAATGTCGTTGGTCACAATAAGGAATTGGCTGCATCATCATCATCATTATCAACAACAATAATACCAAAAGAAGAAGAAGATTTGTCTAAAGTTATGACAAGTGTTGCAGATCTAATGCCACATTCCTATCGTGAACAGTGTAAAAGACTCTTGGCATATCTCAATGACAGTGAACATGTTGAAATTGATACTAATGGGAATCAAGTTGTAATCCGTGGCAAGACCTATATTCTACTTGATTTGTTATCAGATTTGGTCACGAATCGTAAAAGACTTGTATCATTTGACAGTCATCTGCATACATTTTTAAACTCATCAAACTTTGCCAAAAGCCTTATTGCCAATAAACATGTTTTAAAACGATTAAAGGAATTTAGTCAAATATCAAAAGATGTTTTTAAATCATTTTTGGAAAATACTAGCATACCAAGTGGAAATGATCTGACAAGAGCTATGAGTGGGGGAGTCAAGTAAAGACGTCTTAATATCACTGTATCTCCCTCACCATCACCTGTTAGTATGCAAATGGGCAGTGGACACTTCACTACGTGTTCACGTTCAAAATGGTTGAAGCATTCAAACATATTTATGAGAATATTGGTGCAGTGGGAAGTTTAAGTTCACCCACCACACTTCCTAAAGTCACTGGACTTGAATAGAATCGGGCGGCAGAGAATCTACAGAATTCATCAAGTTACACTCTACATCGTAATAGTAGAGTTCGTGGTAATCACTATCGAAAAACTAAAGCCTTTTTCCCATTATAAATATTACAAGCAGATCTTTTGACTCTGGATGAGACTCGATGGCGTCACAATCACCCATACAAGTAAATTCTACTTGAAATCAGTGTTTTTAGTCGCTATGCATATGCCATTCCACTGCAGTCAAAGAGCGGCGATGAAGTTGCTAAAGCTCTTCAAATCATCTTTGAACAGGATTGCTATAAGAGAATTCAAACGGATCGGGGTAGTGAATTTGTTAATCCCCATGTAGAGAAGGTTCTACTGAAATATAATACAATCCTCTATCATAGTCTTAGTCCAATAAAGGAAGCATTGGCCGAACGGCTGATAAGAACTATTCGACATTTAATTTCTAGATATTGCACTTTAAAAAATACTACTGCTTTTATTCATGATTTGGATAAAATCATGTTGATTTATAATCAACGTCCACATTGATCCCTGTCCAACTCAACCCCAACAAAAATTCATCATGATGTCAATACACTCGACACTTTTCTTAAACAATATTCCAATGGTTATAATGAGAAGAAAAAGAAGAAATTCAATGTTGGTGATACTGCTCAAATCAATCGAACTACAAATGTTTTTGAAAAGGGTAATTACTTATGGTCCACTGAACTTTTTAAAGCCTCCAAACTCTTGGACACTACACCCATAACGTATTGTCTACGTGACACGAAAGATGATGAGATTCTTGGCGGCTTTTATGTTTATGAATTACAAAAAGTTAAAAACACCGGAATCTATCAGATTGAAAAGATATTAATGACTCGTACTCACAGGGGCATGAAACAGTTGCTTGTTCCTTGGCTAGGATACAACTCTTATTTTGATTCGTGAATATCTGCCGAGGACATACACAATGCCCAATGATTTTTATGTAACGTTTATGTCCAACGTCTCCGACCCTCTCTACAATGATTTGAATAAAACAAGTGATTTTTGGACGAAACTCTCCCCCACCATCAAATTCGATGATGGAAAGTATGAAGTTGCTCTTGTCAATTGTATTCTAAAAAATACATATGATATTCTGAGAAAAGATCGCGTGTATGAGATAAAATTTATACCATTCGATTCGTCACTCTTTCTCGAATATGAATGGGTTGAAACACTTAAATCTAGTGAATATCCCCATGTCACACCGAAATACAAAGAATTTGGTAGTATGAACGATAGGTGTCGTACACTCAATAGGAAAATTTCTGTTCGTAAGAATGGTACATTCCAATTCAATTATTCAATGGAACTTGATAGGATTTACATGTGTGTGTTGTCTCTGTGCGTGTGTCGTCTATATGCGTGTGTCGTCTCTATGCGTGTGTCGTCTCTATGTGTGTGGCGTCTCTGTGTGTGTGTTGTCTCTGTGTATCTGTTGTCTCTGTGTGTGAGTCGTCACTGGGTGGGTATCGTCTCTGTGTGTTTGTCGTCTCTGTGTGTGTGTCGTCTCTGTTTGTGTATCATGTCTGTCTTTTTGTGTCGTCTTTGTGTGTATGTCGTCTCTGTGTGTATGTGTCGTCTCTGTGTATGTATCGCTGTTTGTGTGTCGTCTTTGTGTGTCGTCTCTGTGTTTGTGTCATCTCTGTTTTTATGCCGTCTCTGTGTGTGTCATATATATGTGTTCTTCTTCTTTTTAATTGTGTCGTTTCTGTGTGTGTGTCGTCTAAGTGTGTGTTTCATCTCTGTGTGTGTCGTTTCTGTATGTGTTTCATCTCTTTATGTTTGTCGTCTGTATGTATGTGTCGTCTGTGTGTGTGTCGTCTCTGTGTGTGTGTTGTTTCTGTGCGTGTGTCGTCTCTTTGTGGGTTGTCTTCCTTGTGTGTTTGTCGTCTCTGTGTGTGTGTGTCGTCTCTATGCTTCTGTCGTCTCTGTGTTTGTGTCGTCTCTGTTTGTGTGTCGTCTTTGCGTGTCGTCTCTGTGTTTGTGTCATCCCTGTGTATGTGTCGACTCTGTGTGTATGTCGTCTCTATGTGTGTGTCGTTTTTATGTGTGTGTCGTCTCTATGTGTGTGTCATCTCTGTGTAATTGTCATCTCTGTGTGTGTGTCATCTCTGTGTATTTGTCGTCTCTGTGTGTGTTTCGTCTTTTTGTGTGTGTCGTCTCTGTGTGTGTGTCATCTCTGTGTGTGTGTCGTCTCTGTGTTTTTGTCGTCTCTGTGTGTGTGCGTCATCTCTGTGTGTGTGTCGTCTCTGTGTGTGTGTCTTAACTGTGTGCGTGTCGTCTCTGTGTATGTGTAGTCTCTGTGTGCGTGTGTCGTCTCTATGTGTCTGTCGTCTCTGTGATTGTATCGTCTCTGTGCGTGTGTCGTCTCAGTGTGTTTTTCGTCCTTGTGTGTGTGTGTTGTTTGTGTGTATATGTAGTCTCTGTGTGTTTGTCATCTCTGTGTAATTGTCATCTCTGTGTGTGTGTCTTCTCTGTGTATTTGTCGTCTCTGTGTGTGTGTGGTCTCTGTGTGTGTGTGTCGTCTGTGTTTGTGTGTCGTCTTTTTGCGTGTGTTGTCTCTGTGTGTGTCTAGTGTCTGTGTGTGTGAGTCATATCTGTTTGCGTTTCGCCTCTGTGTTTAGGTCGTCACTGTATTTGTGTCGTCTTTGGGTGTTTGTCGTCTCTGTGTGTGTGTCGTCTCTGTGTGTCTGTCGTGTCTGTGCTTGTATCGTCTCTGTGCGTGTGTCGTCTCTGTGTGTTTTTCGTCCTTGTGTGTGTGTGTTGTTTGTGTGTATATGTCGTCTCTGTGTGTGTGTCGTCTCTGTGTGTGTGTCGTCTCTGTGTGTGGGTCGTCTCAGTGTATGTGTCGTGTCTATGTGTGTGTCGTCTCAGTGTGTATGTGTCGTCTCTGTGTGTCTGTGTCGTCTCTGTGTGTGTATCATCTCTTTGTATGTTTCGTCTCTGTGTGTGTATTGTTTCTGTATGTGTGTCGTCTCTGTATGTGTCGTCTCTGTGTGTGTGTTGTCTGTGTGTCTTTGTCATCTGTGTGTGTGTGTCGTTTCTGTGTGTATGTGTCGTCTCTGTGTGTGTATCATCTCTTTGTGTGTTTCGTCTCTGTGTGTGTATTATGTCTGTATGTGTGTCGTCTCTGTGTGTATGTGTCGTCTCTTTGCGTGTCTTCTCTATATGTGTGTCGTCTCTGTTTGTGTTTCGTCTCTGTTTGTGTGTCGTCTCTATGCTTGTGTCGTCTCTGTGTTTGTGTCGCCTCTGTGTTTGTGTTGTCGCTATTTGTGTGTCGTCTTTGTGTGTCGTCTCTGTGTTTGTGTCATCTCTGTTTGTGTGTCGTCTCCGTATTTGTGTCATCTCTCGGCGTTTTTCTTGTCTGTTCTTTTCTAGACTGTGAGCGTTAGTCAGCTCTATTTGTGATTTGTAACTCACTGTGTTTCGTCTCTGTGTGTTTGTTGTCTCTGTATGTAATTCATCTCTTTATGTTTGTCGTCTGTATGTGTGTGTCGTCTGTGTGTGTGTCGTTTCTGTGTGTGTGTGGTCTCTGTGCGTGTGTCGTTTCTATGTGGGTGTCGTCGGCGTCTCTGTGTCATTTCTGTGTGTGAGTCATCTCTGTGTTTGTGTCGTTTCTGTGATTGTGTCGTCTCTGTTTGTATGTCGTCTTTGCGTGTCATCTCTGTGTTTGTTTCATCTGTGTGTGTGTGTCGACTCTGTTTGTGTGTCTTCTCTATGTGTGTGTCGTTTTTATGTGTGTGTAGTCTCTATGTGTGTGCCATCTCTGTGTGTGTGTCATCTCTGTGTGTGTGTCGTCTCTGGGTGATTGTCGTCTCTGTGTGTGTGTCATCTCTGTGTGCGTGTGTCGTCTCTGTATGTGTGTCATCTCTGTGCGTGTGTTATCTCTCTGTTTGTGTCGTCTCTATGTGTGTGTCATCTCTGTTTGTGTTTCGTCTCTGTGTGTGTGTCGTCTCCTTATGTGTTTCGTCTCTGTGTTTGTGTCGTCTCTATGTATGGGTCCTCTCTTTGTGTTTTTCGTCTTTGTGTGTGTGTCGTCTCTGTGTGTGTGACGTCTCTCTGTGTGTGTCGTCTGTGTGTGTTTGTCGTCTCTATGTGTGTGTTGTTTCTGTGTGTACTGTCTCTTTGTGAGTGTCGTCTCTGTGTATGTGTCGTCTCTATTTGTGTGGCCTCTCTGTGTGTGTGTTGTCTCTGTGTGTGTGTAGTCTGTGTGTGTCGTCTCTGTGTGTGTAGTCTCTTTGTGTGTCGTCTCTATGTGTCTGTTGTCTCTGTGTGTATGTTGTCTCTGTTTGTGTGTCGTCTCTCTGTGTGTGACGTCTCTGTGTCTGTGTTGTCTCTTTGTGTGTGTCGTCTATTTGTGTGTGTGTTCTCTGTGTGTGTGTTGTCTCTTTGTGTCTGTCGTCTTTGTGTGTGTCATCTGTGTGCCTGTGTCATATTTGTGTGTGTGTCATCTCTTTGTGTGTGTCGTCTATGTGTGTGTGTCGTGTGTGTGTGTCGTTTTTGTGTGTGTGTTGTATCTTTATGCGTGTCGCCTCTGTGTGTGTGTTGTCTATATGTGTAGGTCGTCTTTATGTGTGTATCGTCTCTGTGTGTGTGTCTTTAGTCTCTATGTGTATGTCGTATTTGTGGTTGTGTTGTCTATTTGTGTTTCGCAGCTGTGTGCGTGTGTCGTCTGTGTGAGTCTTTTGTCTCTTTGTGTGTGTAGTCTGTGTGCGTTTGTTGTCCCTATGTGTGTGTCGTCTCTGTGTGTGTTTCGTATATCTGTACGTGTGTTGTCTGAGCGTGTTTGCCTTCTCAATGTGTGTGATGGATCAGCGTGGTAGATGCGTCTGTGTGTGTGTCGCCCCTGTGTGTGTGTTGTCCCTGTGTGTGTGTCGGCTCTGTGTAATTGTCGTCTCTGTGTTTGTGTCGTCTCTGTGTGTGTGTCGACTATGTTTTTATGTCGTATCTGTTTGTGTGTCGTTTGTTTGTTTGTTTGGTCTCTAAGTGTGTGTCGTCTTTGTTTGTTTCTCGTCTCTGTTTGTTTATCGTCTCGGTGCGTGTGTCATATCTATGTGTGTGTCGTGTCTGCGTGTCTCGCCTCTGTGTGTGTGTCGTCTCTGTGTTTGTGTTGTTTCTGTGTTTGGGTCGTCTCTGTGCGTGTGTTGACTCTTTGTGTGTGTCGTCTCTGTGTGTGAGTCGTCTCTATGTTTGTGTCTGCTCTGTGTGTTTGTAGTCTGTGTGTGTGTGTGTCGTATCTGTGTTTGTGTCGTCTGTGTGTGTTTGTCTTCTCTGTGTGTCTGTGGTCTCTTTGTGTGTTTCGTCTCTGTGTGTGTGTCGTCTCTGTTTGTTTTTCGTCTCTGTGTGTGGGTCGTCTCTGTATGTACGTCGTCTGTGTGTGTGTGTCATCTCTGTGTGTGTGTCGTCTCTTTGTGTTAGTCGTCTCTGTGTGTATGTCGTCTCTGTGTGTGGGTTGGGTCTGTAAAAATGTCTTCTCAGTGCGTGTGTCATCTCTGTGTGTGTAGTCTCTGTATGTGTGTCGTCTCTATGTGTGTGTCGTGTCTGTGTGTGTCGGAAAGTATTTTTTTATTAATTTTTGCTCGTTTTTGATTTCAAAAAGTGTCAAGTTTTTAAAAATTCCTTATTTCAAAATCAAACTTAAAAAAAAATCAAATGTTCATGAAAGTATAAAAACTGGTACCAAAGTAACAATATCAAAGTGAAAAAAGTTTGTCCCCTTTGAAATGAGATCCCTTTGAAGTTTATCCGACGACCCCTTCTATATGAAGTGCGTCTGAGAAAAAACATAAATGGAGTTTGGGGGGGGGGGGAGGCTAGCTGCCCTCAGATCACTTTTTACTCTTAAAAGGTCAATTGCAACTTTCAATTTCCAATAAAATGATTCAATTCCCTTTTGATTTCGGGGCAGTAATTTGTGTTCACGATCTTCTTTCTCGGAAATCACTGGCTGGGGTATATAATACAGTCGCTTTGCCTCAGATTTTAGTTTTTTCATCGCTTCTCCCGTTTTTTAGAATTAGTAATATTGCGCTTGTAAAAACCACATTTTTTAATTTTGCTAAGCTCCTTTGCCACTTTTCTAAATCCGAATCAAATACTTTTTTAATGAATACATATAAAATGAAAAACCCTTTGTTGATGTTTTGGAGAAAAAGCAAAAGAAATTTTTATCCAAATTACCTGTTTTTTTTCATAATTTATATAAAGCTGCACACGAAGCTTAATTAATTTTATTTTATTTTATTTTATTTTTTTTAATTAATTATTAAATGAAGTGTTAATTTATTATTTATTGAATGAAATGTTAATTTGTGTGATAAGTTTGATTGAAGGCCTTTGCGTACTTGTTACTATATAGTTTAAAAGAATTTTATGGCTGTTGATTAGCGGTTATTTTTTTTTTCTTTACTCTTCGTATTCGGAGGAAATAAAAAGTTTGAATTGAATTGAATTGAATTATTAATTTAAATTACTAGTCAATTGTACGCTTGTTTGCATTGATTGTTTATTTAATTTCTGTTCGTTTTGGGTTTCATTTATTATTTGATAGATATTTTTGGTCATGTTTAATTTTAGTTTTGGCAGTTACTTGCATCTGTTGATCTTAAGTTTATAATGGCCTTTAAAATTTTACTGGTGCTTTATACCATTTGTACACACTTTTGGGGATTTTATAAATGCTTTTTATCACCTATAAAACTCTTACTTATGCTTTTTACCACTTGTACAAGCTTTTGGTGCTTTTACAAATGCTCTGTATCCCCTATAAAACTCTTACTGATGTTATATACCACTTGTACACGCTTTTGGGGCTTTTATAAATGCTTTTTATCAACTATAAAACTCTTACTTATGCATTATACCACTTGTACAAGCTTTTATAAATGCTTTGTATAACCTATAAGACTCTTACTGATGCTTGATAACACTTGTAAACGCTTTTGGGGTTTTAAAAATGCTTTATATCACTTATAAAATTCTTACTGATGCTTTTTGCCACTTGTACAAGCTTTTGGTGCTTTTACAAATGCTTTGTATCCCCTATAAAACTCTTACTGATGTTATATACCACTTGTACACGCTTTTGGAGCTTTTATAAATGCTGTTTATCAACTATAAAACTCTTACTTATGCATTATACCACTTGTACAAGCTTTTATAAATGCTTTGTATCACCTATAAAACTCTTACTGATGCTTTATACCACTTGTACACGCTTTTGGGGTTTTTATAAGTGCTTTTTATCACCTATAAAACTCTTATTTATGCATTATACCACTTGTACATGCTTTTTAGGCTTTTATAAATGCTTTTTATCACCTATAAAACTCTTACTGATGCTTTATACCACTTGTACACGCTTTCGGGGCTTTTATAAATGCTTTTTATCACCCCTAAACTCTTATTTATGCTTTATACCACTTTTTCAGGCTTACGCTGCTCTTGTAAATGCTTTTTGTTACTGATCAAACTCTTAACGATACTTCATATTCTTTGTACACGGTTTTGGTGCTTTTATAAATGATTTTTATCACCTATACAACTCTTACTGATGCTTTTTATCACTTTTGCACGCTTTGCTGATTTTATAACTGCTTTTTATCACTTATGAAAATCTTACTGGAGCTTTATACCACTTGTAAACGCTTTTGGGGCTTTTATAAACGCTTTTTATCACCTATACAACTCTTACTGATTCTTTATCCCAATTATAAACGCTTTTGGTGCTTTAATAAATGTTTTTTATCACTTTAAAAACTCATACTGATACTTTAAACCACTTGTACACGCTTTTGGTGTTGTTATAAGTGCTTTGTATCACTTATAAATTTCTTACTGATGGTTTATACTACCTGTACATGCTTTTGGTGCTTTTATAAATTCTTTTAATCACCTATAAAACTTTTACTGGTGCTTTATACCATTTGTACATACTTTTGGGGCTTTTATAAATGCTTTTTATCACCTATAAAACTCTTACTTATGCATTATACCACTTGTAAAAGCTTTTGGGGCTTTTATAAATGCTTTCTATCACCTATAAAACTCTTACTTATGCTTTATACCACTTTAAACACTTTTGGGGCTTTTATAAATGCTTTTTATCACCTATAAAACTCTTACTGATGCTTTATACCCCTTGTAAACGCTTTTGGGGCTTTTATAAATGGTTTCTATCACCTATAAAACTCTTACTAATGTATTATACCACTTGCACAAGCTTTTGGGGCTTTTATAAATTCTTTTTATCGCCTACAAAACTCTTACTGAAGCTTTATACCACTTTAAACACTTTTGGGGCTTTTATAAATGCTTTTATATCACCTAAAATACTCTTACTTATGCATTATACCACTTTAAACACTTTTGCGGCTTTTATAAATTCTTTTTATCACCTATAAAACTCTTACTGATGCTTTATACCACTTCAAACGCTTTTGGTGCTTTTATAAATGCTGTCTATCACCTATAAAACTCTTTCTTATGCTTTATTCCACTTTTAAACGCTTTTGGGGCTTTTATAAATGCTTTTTATCACATATAAAACTCTCACTGATGCCTTATACCACTTGTAAACGCTTTTGGGGCTTTTATAAATGCTTTGAATCACCTATAATACTCTTACTGATGCTTTATACCACTTGCACACGCTTTTGGGGCTTTTATAAATGCTTTTTATAACCTACAAGACTCTCACTGATGCTTTATACCACTTGTACACGCTTTCGGGGCTTTTATAAATGCTTTGTATTACCTATAAAACTTTTACTGGTGCTTTATACCATTTGTACACACTTTTGGGGCTTTTATAAATGTTTTTTATCACCTATAAAACTCTTACTTATGCATTATACCACTTGTAAAAGCTTTTGGGGCTTTTATAAATGCTTTTTATCACCTATAAAACTCTTACTGATGCTTTATACCACTTGTACACGCTTTCGGGGCTTTTATAAATGCTTTTTATCACCTATAAACTCTTATTTATGCTTTATACCACTTTTACACGCTTTTGCTGCATTTATAAATGCTTTGTATCACCTATAAAACTCTTACTGATGCTTTATACCACTTGTAAACGCTTTTGGAGCTTTTATAAAGGCTTTTTATCACCTATAAAAGCTTTACGGGTGCTTTATTCCATTTGTACACACTTTTAGGGCTTTTATAAATGCTTTTTATCACCTATAAAACTCTTACTTATGCATTATACCATTTGTACAAGCTTTTGGGGCTTTTATAAATGCTTTTTATCACCTATTAAACTCTTACTGATGCTTTATACCACTTTTAAACACTTTTGGTGCTTTTATAAAGGCTTTGTATAACATATAAAACTCTTACTGATGCTATATACCACTTGTACACGCTTTTGGGGCTTTTATAAATGCTTTTTATCACCTATAAAACTGTTACTGATGCTTTATACCACTTGTACAAGCTTTCGCTTAATACGACTTGTACACGCTTTTGCTGCTTTTATAAATATTTTGTATCACCTATAAAACTCTTACTGATGCTTTATACCACTTGTAAACGCTTTCGGGGCTTTTATAAATGTTTTTTATCACCTATAAAACTCTTACTTATTTTTTATACCACTTGTAAATGGTTTTGGGGTTTTTATAAATGCTTTTTATCACCTATAAAACTCTTACTGATGCTTTATACCACTTGTACAAGCTTTTGGGGCTTTTGTAAATGATTTTTATTACCTATAAAACTCTTACTGATGCTTTATACTACTTGTACACGCTTTTTGGGCTTTTCTAAATGCTTTTTTATCACCTATAAAATTCTTACTGATGCTTTATACCACTTGTACACGCTTTTGGGGCTTTTATAAATGTTTTATCACTTATAAAACTCTTACTGATGCTTTATACCACTTGTACACGCTTTTGGTGCTTTTATGAATGCTTTGTATCACCTATAAAACTCTTACTGATGCTTTATACCACTTGTAACACGCTTTTGGGGCTTTTATAAATGTTTTTTATCACCTATAAAACTCTTACTTATTTTTTATACCACTTGTACACTCTTTTGGGGCTTTTATAAATGAATGTTATCACTTATAAAACATTTACTGATGGTTTATACCACTTGTACACGCTTTTGGTGCTTTTATAAATGCTTTGTATCACCTATAAAACTCTTACTGATGCCTTATACCACTTGTAAACGCTTTTGGGGCTTTTGTAAATGCTTTTTATCACCTATAAAACTTTTACTGGTGCTTTACACCATTTTTACACAATTTTGGGGCTCTTACAAATGCTTTTTATAACCTATAAAACTCTTACTTATGCATTATAAAACTTGTACAAGCTTTTTGGGCTTTTGTAAATGCTTTTTATCACCTATAAAACTCTTACTGATGCTTTATACCACTTGTAAACACTTTTGGTGCTTTTATAAATGCTTTTTATCACCTATAAACTCTTACTGATGCTATATACCACTTGTACACGCTTTTGGTGCTTTTATAAATGCTTTTTATCACTTATAAAACTCTTAATGATGCTTTATACCACTTGTAAACGCTTTTGGTGCTTTTATAAATGCTTTGTATCACCTATAAAACTCTTACTGATGCTTTATACCACTTGCACACGCTTTCGGGGCCTTTACCAAAGCATTTCATCACCTATAAAACTCTTACTTATGCTTTATAAGACTTGCACACGCTTTTGCTGCTTTTATAATTGCGTTGTATCACCTATAAAACTCTTAATGGTGGTTTATACCACCTGTAAACACTTTTGGTGCTTTTATAAATGCTTTGTATCACTTATAAAACTCTTACTGATGCTTTCTACCAATTGTAAACGCTTTTGGTGCTTTTACAAATGCTTTGTATCACCTATAAAACTCTTACTGATGCTATATATCACTTGTACACGCTTTTGGTGCTTTTATAAATGCTTTATATCACCTATAAAACTCTTACTGATGCTTTATACCAATTGTAAACGCTTTTGGTGCTTTTATCAAAGCTTTGTATCACCTATTAAACTCTTACTGATGCTTTATACCACTTATACAAGCTTTTGATGTTTTTATAAATTCTTTGTATCACTTAAAAAACTCTTACTGATGCTATATATCACTTGTACACACTTTTGGGGCTTTTATAAATGCTTTCTAACACCTATAAAAGTCTTACTTATGCATTATACCACTTGTACAAGCTTTTGGGGCTTTTATAAGTGCTTTGTATTACCTATAAGACTCTTACTGAAGCTTTATAACACTTGTAAACGCTTTCGGGGCTTCTATAAATGCTTTTTATCACCTATAAAACTCTTACTTGTGCTTTATACCACTTGTACGTGGTTTTGCAGCTTTTATAAATGTTTTGTATCACCTATAAAACTCTTACTGATGCATTATACCACTTGTAAACGCTTTTGGAGCTTTTATAAATGCTTTTTATCACCTATAAAACTCTTACTGATGCTTTATACCACTTGTAAACACTTTTGGTGCTTTTATCAATGCTTTGTATCACTTATAAAACTCTTACTGATGCTTTATACCACTTGTAAAAGCTTTTGGTGCTTTCACAAATACTTTCTATCACATATAAAATTCTTACTGATGCTTAATACCGCTTGTACACGCTTTTGGGGCTTTTATAAATGCTTTGTATCACCTATAAAACTCTTACTGATGCTTAATACCAATTGTACACGCTTTTGGTGCTTTTATAAATGCTTTTTATCACTTATAAAACTCTTACTTATGTTTTATACCACTTGTACACACTTTTGGGGCTTATATAAACGCTTTTCATCGCCTATAAAACTCTTACTGATGCTTTATACCACTTGTACACGCTTTTGGGGCTTTTGTAAATGCTTTTTATTACCTATAAAACTTTTACTGATGCTTTATACCACTTGTACACGCTTTTGGGGCTTTTGTAAATGCTTTTTATCACATATAAAACTTTTACTGATGCTTTATTTCACTTGTACACGCTTTTGGGGCTTTTATAAATGTTTTTTATCACTTATAAAACACTTACTGATGCTTTATACCACTTGTAAACGCTTTTGGGGCTTTTGTAAATGCTTTTTATCACCTATAAAACTTTGACTGGTGTTTTATATCATTTTTACACACTTTTGGGGCTTTTATAAATGCTTTTTATCACCTATAAAACTCTTACTCATGCTTTATACCACTTGTACAAGCTTTTGGGGCTTTAATAAATGCTTTTTATCACCTATAAAACTCTTGCTGATGCTTTATACAACTTGTACACGCTGTTGGTGCATTTATAAATGCTTTGTATCACCTATAAAACTCTTACTTATGCATTATACCACTTGTACACACTTTTGGGGCTTTTATAAACGCTTTTCATTGCCTATAAAACTCTTACTGATGCTTTATACCACTTGTACCCGCTTTTGGGGCTTTTGTAAATGCTTTTTATCACATATAAAACTCTTACTGATGCTTTATTTCACTTGTACACGCTTTTGGGGCTTTTATAAACGCTTTTTATCGCCTATAAAACTCTTACTGATGCTTTATATCACTTGTACACGCTTTATGGGCTTTTGTAAATGCTTTTTATGTCCTATAAAACTCTTACTGATGGTTTGTACCACTTGTACACGCTTTTGGGGCTTTTGTAAATGTTTTTTATCACCTATAAAACTCTTGCTGATGCTTTATACCACTTGTACACGCTGTTGGTGCTTTTATAAATGCTTTGTATAACTTATAAAACTATTAGTGATGATTTATACCACTTGTACACGTTTTTCGTGCTCTTATAAATGCTTTTTATCACTTAAAAAACTATTAATGATGCTTTATACTACTTGTACACGCTTTTGGTGCTTTTATATATGGTTTGTATCACCTGTGAAACTCTTACTTATGCATTATACCACTTGTACACGCTTTTGGGGCTTTTGTAAATGCTTTTTATTACCTATAAAACTATTACTGATGCTTTATACCACTTGTACACGCTTTTGGGGCTTTTTTAAATGCTTTTTATCACATATAAAACTCTTACTGATGCTTTATTTCACTTGTACACGCTTTTGGGGCTTTTATAAATGTTTTTTATCACTTACAAAACTCTTGCTGATGCTTTATACCACTTGTACACGCTGTTGGTGCTTTTGTAAATGTTTTTTATCCCCTATAAAACTCTTGCTGATGCTTTATACTACTTGTACACGCTGTTGGTGCTTTTATAAATGCTTTGTATAAATTATAAAACTCTTACTGATGCTTTATACCACTTGTAGACGCTTTTGGGGCTTTTGTAAATGTTTTTTATCACCTATAAAACTCTTGCTGATGCTTTATACCACTTGTACACGCTGTTGGTGCTTTTATAAATGCTTTGTATAACTTATAAAACTCTTACTGATGCTTTATACCACTTGTACACTCTTTTGGGGCTTTTATAAATGCGTCTTATCACTTATAATACTCTCACTGATGCTTTATACCACTTGTACATGCTTTTGGTGCTTTTATAAATGCTTTTTATCACCTATAAAACACTTACTGATGCTTTATACCACTTGTACACGCTTTTGGGGATTTTGTAAATGCTTTTTATCACCTATAAATTTTGACTGGTGCTTTATATCATTTGTACACGCTTTTGGGGCTTTTATAAATGCTTTTCATCACCTATAAAACTCTTACTGATGCTTTATACCACTTGTACAAGCTTTTGGGGCTATGATAAATGCTTTTTATCACCTATAAAACTCCTACTGGTGCTTAATTCCATTTTTACACACTTTTGGGGCTTTTATAAATGCTTTTTATCACCTATGAAACTGTTACTGATGCTTTATTCCACTTGTAAACACTTTTGGTACTTTTATAAATGCTTTGTATCACCTATAAAACTCTTACTGGTGCTTTATATCACTTGTACACGCTTTTGGTGGTTTTATAAATGCTTTGTATCACCTATAATACTCTTATTGTATATTTATAACACTTGTAAACGCTCTTGGGGCTTTTATAAATGCTTTTTATCACCTATAAAACTCTTACTGATGTATTATACCACTTGCACACGCTTTTGGGGCTTTTATAAATGCATTTTATCACCTATAAAACTCTTACTGATGCTTTATACCACTTGTACACGCTTTTGGGGCTTTTGTAAATGCTTTTTATCCCCTATAAAACTTTTACTATTGCTTTATACCATTTGTACACACTATTGGGGCTTTTATAAATGCTTTTTATCACCTATAAAACCCTTACTTATGCATAATACCACATGTACAAGCTTTTGGGGCTTTTATAAATGCTTTGTATCACCCATAAAACTCTTACTGATTCTTTATACCACTTGTAAACGCTTTCGGGGCTTTTATAAATGCATTTCATCACCTATATAACTCTTACTAATGCTTTATACAACTTGCAAACGCTTTTGCTGCTTTTATAATTGCTTTGTATCACCTATAAAACTTTTAATGGTGCTTTATACCACTTGTTTATAGGTGTTAAAAAGCATTATATTTATAGGTGTTATACCACTTGTACACTCATTTGTGGCTTTTATAAATGCGTCTTATAACTTATGAAACTCTTACTGATGCTTTATACCATTTGTACATGCTTTTGGTGCTTTTTTGAATGCTTTTTATCACCTATAAAACACTTATTGATGCTTTATTCCACTTGTACACGCTTTTGGGGCTTTTGTAAATGCTTTTTATCACCTATAAAACTTTGACTGGTGCTTTATATCATTTGTACACACTTTTGGGGCTTTTATAAATGCTTTTCATCACCTATAAAACTCTTACTGATGCTTTATACCACTTGTACAAGATTTGGGGCTTTGATAAATGCTTTTTATCACCTATAAAACTCATACTGATGCTTTATACCACTTGTAAACACTTTTGGGGCTTTTATAAATGCTTTTTATCACCTATAAAACCCTTACTGATGCTTTATACCACGTGTACACGCTTTTGGTGCTTTTATAAATGCTTTTTATCACCGATAAAACTCTTACTGGTGCTTTATACCACTTGTACACGCTTTTGGTGCTTTTATATATGCATTTTATCACCTATGAAACTCTTTCTGATGCTTTATTACACTTGTACACGCTTTTGGTGCTTTTATAAATGTATTTTATCACCTATAAAACTCTTACTGATGCTTTATACCACTTGTACACGCCTTTGGGGCTTTTGTAAATGCTTTTTATCCCCTATTAAACTTTTACTATTGCTTTATACCATTTGTACACACTATTGGGGCTTTTATAAATGCTTTTTATCACCTACAAAACCCTTACTTATGCATAATACCACATGTACACGCTTTTTGTGCTTATATAAATTCTTCGTATCACCAATAAACCCCTTAATGGTGTTTTACTCTCCTTGTACATGCTTTTTGTGATTTTATAAATGCTTTTTATCACCTATAAACCTCTTAATGATGCCTTATACAACTTATAAACGCTTTTGGTGCTTTTATAAATGCTTTTCATCACCTATAAAACTCTTACTTATGCTTTATACAACTTGCAAACGCTTTTAGCTGCTTTTATAATTGCTTTGTATCACCTATAAAACTCTTACTGGTGCTTTATTCCACTTGTAAACGCTTTTGGGGCTTTTATAAATGCTTTGTATCACCAATACAACTCTTATTAGTGCTTTTCTCCACTTG
Organism: Artemia sp. Qi Xiang Cuo; assembly: GCF_049724085.1. NCBI lineage: Eukaryota > Metazoa > Arthropoda > Branchiopoda > Anostraca > Artemiidae > Artemia > Artemia sp. Qi Xiang Cuo. The sequence continues at coordinate 660,838 of NC_142814.1, forward strand.
TAAACGCTTTTGGTGATTTTATAAATGCTTTACATCACTTATAAAACTCTTACTGATGGGTTTTACCACTTATACAGACTTTTCTTAATTTTATAAATAATTTCTATCACTTTTAAAACTCTTACTGATACTATATATCACTTGTACACGCTTTTGGGGCTTTTATAAATGCTTTTTATCACCTATAAAACATTTACTGATGCTTTATACAACTTGTAAACACTTTTGGTGCTTTTATAAATGCATTATATCACTTATAAAACTCTTACTGATGCTTTATACCACTTGTACATGCTTTTGGTGCTTTTACAAATGCTTTTGTATCACCTATAAAATTCTTAGTGATGCTATATATCACTTGTACACACTTTTGGGGCTTTTATAAATGCTTTCTATCACCTATAAAAGTCTTACTTTTGCATTATACCACTTGTACAAGCTTTTGGGGCTTTTATAAATGCTTTTTATCACCTATAAAACTCTTACTTGTGCTTCAGACCACTTGTACGCGCTTTTGCTGCTTTTATAAATGTTTTGTATCACCAATAAAACTCTTACTGATGCTTTATACCACTTGTAAAAGCTTTAGGGGCTTTTATAAATGCTTTTTATCACCTATAAAATTCTTACTGATGCTTTATACCACTTGTAAACACTTTTGGTGCTTTTATAAATGCTTTGTATCACTTATAAAACTCTTACTGATGCTTTATACCACTTGTAAAAGCTTTTGGTGTTTACATAAATACTTTCGATCACATATAAAACTCTTACTGATGCTTTATACCACTTGTACACGCTTTTGGGGCTTTTATAAATGCTTTGTATCACTTATAAAACTCTTACTGATGCTTTATACCATTTGTACACACTTTTGGGGCTTTTATAAATGCTTTTTATCTCCTATAAAACTCATACTTATGCATTATACCACTTGTACAAGCTTTTGGTGCTTTTATAAATGCTTTGTATCACTTATAAAACTCTTACTGATGCTTTATACCACTTGTACACGCTTTTGGGGCCTTTATAAATGTATTTTATCACTTAAAAAACTCTTACTGATGTTTTATACCATTTTTTCAAGCTTTTTGTTCTTTTATAAATGCTTTGTATCACATATAAAACTCTTACTTATGTTTTATAACGCTTTTAAACGCTTTTGGGGGCTTTAATAAATGCTTTTTATCACCTATAAAACTCTTACTGATGCTTTATACCACTTGTACACGCTTTTGGGGGCTTTTATAAATGCTTTTTATCACTTATAAAACTCTTACTGATGCTTTATTTCACTTGTACAAGCTTTTGGGGGCTTTTATAAATGTTTTTTATCACTTACAAAACTCTTGCTGATGCTTTATACCACTTGTACACGCTGTTGGTGCTTTTGTAAATGTTTTTTATCCCCTATAAAACTCTTGCTGATGCTTTATACTACTTGTACACGCTGTTGGTGCTTTTATAAATGCTTTGTATAAATTATAAAACTCTTACTGATGCTTTATACCACTTGTACACTCATTTGGGGCTTTTATAAATGTTTTTTATCACCTATAAAACTCTTGCTGATGCTTTATACCACTTGTACACGCTGTTGGTGCTTTTATAAATGCTTTGTATAACTTATAAAACTCTTACTGATGCTTTATACCACTTGTACACGCTTTTGGGGCTTTTATAAATGCATTTTATCACTTATAAAACTCTTACTGATGCTTTATACCACTTGTACATGCTTTTGGTGCTTTTATAAATGCTTTTTATCACCTATAAAACACTTACTGATGCTTTATACCACTTGTACACGCTTTTGGGGATTTTGTAAATGCTTTTTATCACCTATAAATTTTTGACTGGTGCTTTATATCATTTGTACACGCTTTTGGGGCTTTTATAAATGCTTTTCATCACCTATAAAACTCTTACTGATGCTTTATACCACTTGTACAAGCTTTTGGGGCTATGATAAATGCTTTTTATCACCTATAAAACTTCTACTGATGCTTTATACCACTTGTAAACACTTTTGGGGCTTTTATAAATGCTTTTTATCACCTATAAAACCCTTACTGATGCTTTATACCACTTGGAAACACTTTTGGTGCTTTTATAAATGCTTTGTATCACTTATAAAACTCTTATTGATGCTTTATATCACTTGTACACGCTTTTGGTGGTTTTATAAATGCTTTGTATCAACTATAATACTCGTACTGAAGATTTATAACAATTGTAAACGCTCTTGGGGCTTTTATAAATGCTTTTTATCACCTATAAAACTCTTACTGATGTATACCACTTGCACACGCTTTTGGGGCTTTTATAAATGCATTTTATCACCTATAAAACTCTTACTGATGCTTTATACCACTTGTACACGCTTTTGGGGCTTTTGTAAATGCTTTTTATCCCCTATAAAACTTTTACTATTGCTTTATACCATTTGTACACACTATTGGGGCTTTTATAAATGCTTTTTATCACCTATAAAACCCTTACTTATGCATAATACCACATGTACAAGCTTTTGGGGCTTTTATAAATGCTTTGTATCACCCATAAAACTCTTACTGATTCTTTATACCACTTGTAAACGCTTTCGGGGCTTTTATAAATGCATTTCATCACCTATATAACTCTTACTTATGCTTTATACAACTTGCAAACGCTTTTGCTGCTTTTATAATTGCTTTGTATCACCTATAAAACTTTTAATGGTGCTTTATACCACTTGTTTATAGGTGTTAAAAAGCATTATATTTATAGGTGTTATACCACTTGTACACTCATTTGTGGCTTTTATAAATGCGTCTTATAACTTATGAAACTCTTACTGATGCTTTATACCATTTGTACATGCTTTTGGTGCTTTTATGAATGTATTTTATCACCTATAAAACTCTTACTGATGCTTTATACCAATTGTACACGCCTTTGGGGCTTTTGTAAATGCTTTTTATCCCCTATTAAACTTTTACTATTGCTTTATACCATTTGTACACACTATTGGGGCTTTTATAAATGCTTTTTATCACCTATAAAACCCTTACTTATGCATAATACCACATGTACACGCTTTTGGTGCTTTTAAAAATGTTTTGTATCACCAGTAAACCCCTTACCGGTATTTTATTCTACTTTTACACACCTTTGGTGCTTTTATAAATGCTTTGTATCACTAATAAACCTCTTACTGATGCCTTATACAATTTGTAAACGCTTTCGGGGCTTTTTATAAATGCATTTCATCACCTATAAAACTCTTACTTATGCTTTATACAACTTGCAAACGCTTTTGCTGCTTTTATAATTGCTTTGTATCACCTATAAAACTCTTACTGGTGCTTTATTCCACTTGTAAACGCTTTTGGGGCTTTTATAAAAGCTTTTTATCACTTATAAAACCCTTACAGATGCTTTATTCCACTTGTACACACTTTTGTTGATTTTATAAATGCTTTGTATCACTTATAAAACTCTTACTGATTCTTTATACCACTTGTACACGCTTTTGGTGTTTTTATAAATGCTTTGTATCACCTATAACACTCTTCTGATACTATATATCACTTGTACACGCTTTTGAGGCTTTTATAAATGCTTTGTATCACCTATAAAACTCTTACTGATACTTTATACCACTTGTACACGCTTTCGGGGCTTTTATAAATGCATTTCATCACCTATAAAACTCTTACTTATGCTTTATACAACTTGCAAACGCTTTTGCTGCTTTTATAATTGCTTTGTATCACCTATAAAACTCTTAATGGTGCTTTATACCACTTTTACACACTTTTGGGGCTGTTAAGAATGTTTTGTGTCACTTATGAAATCATTTATGGTGCCACAGGACGTTTGTATACACTTTTATGGCTTTTATGATTGCTCTAAACTACCGATGCTACTTTTCCCGATGCTGTTAATCAAATATAAAGGCTTTCGGGGCTTTTATAAGTGCTTTGTATCACTTATAAAACTCTTACTGATACTATATATCACTTGTACACGCTTTTGGGGCTTTTATAAATGCTTTTTATCACCTATAAAACTTTTAGTGATGCTTTATACAACTTGTAAACACTTTTGGTGCTTTTATAAATGCATTATATCACTTATAAAACTCTTACTGATGCTTTATACCACTTGTACATGCTTTTGGTGCTTTTACAAATGCTTTGTATCACCTATAAAATTCTTAGTGATGCTATATATCACTTGTACACACTTTTGGGGCTTTTATAAATGCTTTCTATCACCTATAAAAGTCTTACTTTTGCATTATACCACTTGTACAAGCTTTTGGGGCTTTTATAAATGCTTTTTATCACCTATAAAACTCTTACTTGTGCTTCAGACCACTTGTACGCGCTTTTGCTGCTTTTATAAATGTTTTGTATCACCAATAAAACTCTTACTGATGCTTTATACCACTTGTAAACGCTTTTGGGGCTTTTATAAATGCTTTTTATCACTTGTAAGACTATTATTGGTGCTATATACAAATTATACACACTATTGGGGGCTTTTGGGAATGCTTTTTATTACCGATAAGACTCGTACTGATACTTTATACAACTTGTACACACTTTTTGTGTTTTAATAAATGCTTTGTATCACATCTAAAAATCTTATTGATGCTTTATACCAATTGAACACACTTTTGGTGCTTTTATAAATGCTTTGTATCACTTATAAAACTTTTATTGATGCTTTATACCACTTGTACACGCTTATGGGGCTTTTATAAATGCTTTTTATCTCCTATAAAACTCATACTTATGCATTATACCACTTGTACAAGCTTTTGGTGCTTTTATAAATGCTTTGTATCACTTATAAAACTCTTACTGATGCTTTATACCACGTGTACACGCTTTTGGGGCTTTTATAAATGTATTTTATCACTTATAAAACTCTTACTGATGCTTTATAACACTTTTTCACGCTTTTGGTGCTTTTATAAATGCTTTGTATCACTTATAAAACTCTTACTTATGTATTATACCACTTGTAAACGCTTTTGGGGCTTTTATAAATGCTTTTTATTACCTATAAAACTATTACTGATGCTTTATACCACTTGTACACGCTTTTGGGGCTTTTGTAAATGCTTTTTATCACATATAAAACTCTTACTGATGCTTTATTTCACTTGTACACGCTTTTGGGGCTTTTATAAATGTTTTTTATCACTTACAAAACTCTTGCTGATGCTTTATACCACTTGTACACGCTGTTGGTGCTTTTGTAAATGTTTTTTATCCCCTATAAAACTCTTGCTGATGCTTTATACTACTTGTACACGCTGTTGGTGCTTTTATAAATGCTTTGTATAACTTATAAAACTCTTACTGATGCTTTATACCACTTGTACACTCATTTGGGGCTTTTGTAAATGTTTTTTATCACATATAAAACTCTTGCTGATGCTTTATACCACTTGTACACGCTGTTGGTGCTTTTATAAATGCTTTGTATAACTTATAAAACTCTTACTGATGCTTTATACCACTTGTACACTCATTTGGGGCTTTTATAAATGCGTCTTATCACTTATAATACTCGTACTGATGCTTTATACCACTTGTACATGCTTTTGGTGCTTTTATAAATGCTTTTTATCACCTATAAAACACTTACTGATGCTTTATACCACTTGTACACGCTTTTGGGGATTTTGTAAATGCTTTTTATCACCTATAAATTTTGACTGGTGCTTTATATCATTTGTACACGCTTTTGGGGCTTTTGATGCAACCGATTGCCCAAAATACTTGATAAATTCAATTCAACTTACTGATGCTTTATACCACTTGTACACGCTTTTGGGGCTTTTATAAATGCATTTTATCACTTATAAAACTCTTACTTATGCATTATACCACTTGTACACGCTTTTGGGGCTTTTGTAAATGCTTTTTATTACCTATAAAACTTTTACTGATGCTTTATACCACTTGTACACGCTTTTGGGAGCTTTGTAAATGCTTTTTATTACCTATAAAACTTTTACTGATGCTTTATACCACTTGTACCCGCTTTTGGAGCTTTTGTAAATGCTTTTTATTACCTATAAAACTTTTACTGATGCTTTATACCACTTTTACCCGCTTTTGGGGCTTTTGTAAATGCTTTGATCACCTATAAAACTCTTACTGATGCTTTATTTCACTTGTACAGGCTTTTGGGGCTTTTATAAATGTTTTTTATCACTTATAAAACTCTTACTGATGCTTTATACCACTTGTACACTCATTTGGGGCTGTTATAAATGCATCTTATCACTTATAAAACTCTTACTGATGCTTTATACCACTTGTAAATGCTTTTGGTGCTTTTATAAATGCTTTGTATCACGTATAAAACTCTCACTGATGCTTTATACCACTTGTACACGCTTTTGGGGCTTTTATAAATGCTTTTTATCACCTATAAAACTTTTACTGATGCTTTATACCACTTGTACCCGCTTTTGGGGCTTTTGTAAATGCTTTTATCACATATAAAACTCTTACTGATGCTTTATTTCACTTGTACAGGCTTTTGGGGCTTTTATAAATGTTTTTTATCACTTATAAAACTCTTACTGATGCTTTATACCACTTGTACACTCATTTGGGGCTGTTATAAATGCATCTTATCACTTATAAAACTCTTACTGATGCTTTATACCACTTGTACATGCTTTTGGTGCTTTTATAAATGCTTTGTATCACCTATAAAACACTCACTTATGCTTTATACCACTTGTACACGCTTTTGGAGCTTTTGTAAATGCTTTTTATCACCTATAAAACTTTGACTGGTGCTTTATATCATTTGTACTCACTTTTGGGGCTTTTATAAATGCTTTTTATCAGCTATAAAACTCTTACTGATGCTTTATACCTCTTGTACACGCTTTTGGGACTTTTATAAATCCTTTTTATCACCTATAAAACTCTTACTGATGATTTATACCACTTGTAAACGCTTTTGGAGCTTTTACAAACGCTTTCTATCACCTATAAAACCCTTACTGATGCTTTATACCACTTTTAAACACTTTTGGTGCTTTTATAAATGCTTTGTATCACTTATAAAAGTCTTACTGATGGTTTTTACCACTTGTGAACACTTTTGGTGCTTTTATAAATACTTTTTATCACCTATAAATTTCTAAATGATGGTTTATTCCACTTGTACACAATTTTTGGACTTTTATGAAAGCTTTGTTTCACCTATAAAATTCTTAATGATGCCTTATACCACATGCACACGCTTTCGGGGCTTTTATAAATGCATTTCATCACCTATGAAACTCTTTCTTATGCTTTATACAACTTGCACACGCTTTTGCTTCTTTTATAAATGATTTGTATCCCTTATAAAACGCTTACTGATGCTTTATACCCCTGTATACGCTTTTGGTGCTTTTATAAATGCTTTGTATCACCAATAAAAGTCTTATTGATGCCTTATATCACTTGCTCACACTTTTGGTGGTATTAGAATTACTCTAAGTTGCTTATCAGCCTCTTGCCGATAGTTTATACACCTTGTACACGCTTTTGGGGCTTTTATAAATGTTTTCTATCACTTATACACCTCTTACTGATGTTTTATACCACTTGTACACGCTTTTGGTGCTTTTATAAATGTATTTTATCACCTATAAAACTCTTACTGATGCTTTATACCACTTGTACACGCCTTTGGGGCTTTTGTAAATGCTTTTTATCCCCTATAAAACTTTTACTATTGCTTTATACCATTTGTACACACTATTGGGGCTTTTATAAATGCTTTTTATCACCTATAAAACCCTTACTTATGCATAATACCACATATACAAGCTTTTGGGGCTTTTATAAATGCTTTGTATCACCTATAAAACTCTTACTGATGCTTTATACCACTTATAAACGCTTTTGGGACTTTTATAAATACTTTGTATCACCTATAAAACTCTTACTGGTGCTTTATACCATTTGTACACACTTTTGGGGCTTTTATCAATGCTTTTTATCACCTATAAAACTCTTACTGATGCTTTACCCCAATTGTAAACACTTTTGGGGCTTTTCTAAATGCTTTTCATCACCGAAAAGACTCTTAATTATGCTTTTAACCACTTGCACCGACTTTTGGTGTTTTTATAAATGCTTTTCATCACCTATAAAACTCTTACTGATACTATATATCACTTGTACACGCTTTTGGGGCTTTTATAAATGCTTTTTATCACCTATAAAACTCTTAGTGATGCTTTATACAACTTGTAAACACTTTTGGTGCTTTTATAAATGCTTTGTATCACTTATAAAACTCTTACTGATGCTTTATACCACTTGTACACGCTTTTGGTGCTTTTATAAATGCTTTGTATCACCTATAAAACTCTTAGTGATGGTATAAATCACTTGTACACACTTTTGGGGCTTTTATAAATGCTTTCTATTACCTATAAAAGCCGTACTTTTGCATTATACCACTTGTACAAGCTTTTGGGGCTTTTTAAATGCTTTTCATCACCTTTAAAACTCTTATTGATACTTTATACCACTTGTACACGCTTTTGGGGCTTTGATAAATGCTTTCTATCACTTATAAAACTCTTACTGATGCTTTATACCACTTGTACACGCTTTTGGTGCTCTTATAAATGCTTTGTATCACCTATAAAACTCTTACTTATGCATTATAGACTTGTACACGCTTTTGGGGCTTTTATAAACGCTTTTTATCGACTCTAAAACTCTTACTGATGCTTTATACCACTTGTAAAAGCTTTTGGGGCTTTTATAAATGCATTTTAACACTTATAAAACACTTACTGATGCTTTATACCATTTTTACACACTTTTGGGGCTTTTATAAATGCTTTGTATCAGCTATAAAACTCTTACTTATGCATTATACCACTTGTACACGCTTTTGGGGCTTTCATAAACGCTTTTTATCACCTATAAAACTCTTACTGATGCTTTATACCACTTGTACACGCTTTCGGGGCTATTTTAAATGTTTTTCATCACCTATAAAACTCTTACTTATTTTTTATACCACTTGTAAACGCTTTTGGGGCTTTTATAAATGCTTTTTATCAGATATAAAACTCTTACTGATGCTTTATACCACTTGTACACGCTTTTGGGGCTTTTGTAAATGATTTTTGTTACCTATAAAACTCTTACTGATGCTTTATACCACTTGTACACGCTTTTGGGGCTTTTATAAATGTTTTTGATCACTTATAAAACTCTTACTGATGCTTTATACCACTTGTACACGCTTTTGGTGCTTTTGTGAATGCTTTGTATCACCTATAAAACTCTTACTGATGCTTTATACCACTTGTAAACGCTTTTGGTGCTTTTATAAATGCTTTGTATCACCTATAAAACACTTACTGATGCCTTATACCACTTGTAAACGCTTTTGGGGCTTTTGTAAATGCTTTTTATTACCTATAAAACTTTTACTGGTGCTTTATACCATTTTTACAAACTTTTAGGGCTTTTATAAACGCTTTTTATCACCTATAAAACTCTTACTTATGTATTATACCACTTGTACACGCTTTTGGGGCTTTTATAAATGCTTTGTATCACCTATAAAACTCTTACTGATGCTTTTTACCACTTGTACACGCTTTTGGGGCTTTTTTAAATGTTTTTTATCACCTTAAAACTCTTACTGATGCTTTATACCACTTTTAAGTGCTTTTGGGGCTTTTAGAAATGCTTTTTATCACCTATAAAACTCTTACTGATGCTTTATACCACTTTTAAATGCTTTTGGAGCTTTTATAAATGCTTTTCATCACCTATAAAACTCTTACTTATGCTTTATACAACTTGCACAAGCTTTTGCTGCTTTTATAATTGCTTTGTATCACCTATAAAACTCTTAATGATGCTGTATAATACTTGTAAACGTTTTTCTGGCTTTTATAAATGCTTTGTTTCACTTATAAGACTATTTCTAATTTTTTATACCTACTATAAACGCTTATATTTCTTTTCGATAATCTTTGTATAACTTAAAAGACTTTTACTGATGCTTTTAACCACTTATACAGGCTTTTAGTGTTTTTATAAATGCTTTGTATCACTTACAAAACTCTTACTGATGCTTTATATCACTTGTACACACTTTTGGGGCTTTTATAAATGCTTTCTATCACCTATAAAAGCCTTACTTTTGCATTATACCACTTGTAAAAGCTTTTGGGGCTTTTATAAATGCTTTTCATCACCTATAAAACTCTTACTGATGCTTTATACCACTTGTACACGCTTTCGGGGCTATTTTAAATGTTTTTCATCACCTATAAAACTCTTACTTATTTTTTATACCACTTGTAAACGCTTTTGGGGCTGTTATAAATGCTTTTTATCACCTATATAACTCTTACTGATGCTTTATACCACTTGTACACGCTTTTGGGGCTTTTGTAAATGATTTTTGTTACCTATAAAACTCTTACTGATGCTTTATACCACTTGTACACGCTTTTGGGGCTTTTATAAATGTTTTTTATCACTTATAAAACTCTTATTGATGCTTTACACCACTTGTGCAGGCTTTTGCTGCTTTTATAAATGCTTTGTATCACCTCTAAGACTCTTACTGATGCTTTATAACACTTGTAAACACTTTTGGTGATTTTATAAATGCTTTTTATCACCTATAAAACACTTACTGATGCCTTATACCACTTGTAAACGCTTTTGGGGCTTTTGTAAATGCTTTTTATTACCTATAAAACTTTTACTGGTGCTTTATACCATTTTTACACACTTTTAGGGATTTTATAAACGCTTTTTATCACCTATAAAACTCTTACTTATGTATTATACCACTTGTACACGCTTTTGGGGCTTTTATAAATGTTTTTTTATCACCTATAAAACTCTTACTGATGCTTTTTACCACTTGTACACGCTTTTGGGGCTTTTGTAAATGTTTTTTATCACCTATAAAACTCTTACTGATGCTTTATACCACTTTTAAGTGCTTTTGGGGCTTTTATAAATGATTTTTATCACCTATAAAACTCTTACTGATGCTTTATACCACTTTTAAATGCTTTTGGGGCTTTTATAAATGCTTTTCATCACCTATAAAACTCTTACTTATGCTTTATACAACTTGCACACGCTTTTGTTGCTTTTATAATTGCTTTGTATCACCTATAAAACTCTTAATGGTGCTTTATACCACTTGTAAACGCTTTTGGGGTTTTAAAAATGCTTTATATCACTTATAAAATTGTTACTGATGCTTTATACCACCTGTAAGCACTTTTGGTGCTTTTATAAATGATTTGTATCACTTATAAAACTCTTACTGATGCTTTCTACCAATTGTACACGCTTTTGGTGCTTTTACAAATGCTTTGTATCACCTATAAAACTCTGAGTGATGCTATATATCACTTGTACACACTTTTGGGGCTTTTATAAATGCTTTCTATCACCTATAAAAGTCTTACTTATGCATTATACCACTTGTACAAGCTTTTGGGGCTTTTATAAATGCTTTTTATCACCTATAAAACTTTTACTGATGCTGTATACCACTTGTAAACACTTTTGGTGCTTTTATAAATGCTTTATATCACTTATAAAACTCTTACTGATGCTTTATACCACTTGTACACGCTTTTGGTGCTTTTACAAATGCCTTGTATCACCTATAAAACTCTTAGTGATGCTATATATCACTTGTACACACTTTTGGGGCTTTTATATATGCTTTCTATCACCTATAAAAGTCTTACATATGCATTATACCACTTGTACAAGCTTTTGGGGCTTTTATAAATGCTTTTTATCACCTATAAAACTCTTACTGATGCTTTATACCACTTTTACACGCTTTCGGGGCTTTTATAAATGCCTTTTATCACCTATAAAACTCTTACTTGTGCTTTATACCACTTGTACGCGGTTTTGCTGCTTTTATAAATGCTTTTTATCACCTATAAAACTCTTATTGATGCTTTATACCACTTGTAAACACTTTTGGTGCTTTTATCAATGCTTTGTATCACTTATAAAACTCTTACTGATGCTTTATACCACTTGTAAAAGCTTTTGGTGCTTTCACAAATACTTTCTATCACATATAAAACTCTTACTGATGCTTTATACCACTTGTACACGCTTTTGGGGCTTTTATAAATGCTTTTTATCACCTATAAAACTTTTACTGGTGCTTTATACCATTTGTACACACTTTTGGGGTTTTATAAATGCTTTTTATCACCCATAAAACTCTTACTGGTGGTTTTTACCACTTGTAGACGCTTTTGGGGCTTTTGTAAATGTTTTGTATCACTTATAAAACTCTTACTGATGCTTTATACCACTTGTACACGCTATTAGTGCTTTTATAAATGCTTTGTATCACTTATAAGACTCTTACTGATGCCTTATAACACTTGTAAACGCATTTGGGGGATTTTATAAATGCTTTTTATAACCTATAAAACTCTTACTGATGCGTTACACCTCTTGTAAACACTTTTGGTGATTTTATAAATGCTTTGTATCACTTATAAAACTCTTACTGATGCTTTATACCACTTGTACACGCTTTTGGTGCTTTTACAAATGCTTTGTATCACCTATAAAACTCTTAGTGATGCCATATATCACTTGTACACACTTTTGGGGCTTTTATAAATGCTTTCTATCACCTATAAAAGTCTTACTTATGCATTATACCACTTGTACAAGCTTTTGGGGCTTTTATAAATGCTTTTTATCACCTATAAAACTCTTACTGATGCTTTATACCACTTGTACACGCTTTTGGGGCTTTTACAAATGCTTTCTATCACCTATAAAACCATTACTGATGCTTTATACCACTTTTAAACACATTTGGTGCTTTTATAAATGCTTTGTATCACTTATAAGACTCTTATTGATGCTTTATATCACTTGTACACGCTTTTGGTACTTTTATAAATGCCTTGTATCACCTATAAAACTCTTACTGATGCTTTATACCACTTGTAAACGCTTCTGAGGCTTTTATAAATGCTTTTTATCCCCTATAAAACTCTTACTGATGTTTTATACCACTTGCACACGCTTTCGGGGCTTTTATAAATGCTTTTTATCACCTATAACACTTTTACTATTGCTTTATACCATTTGTACACACTATTGGGGCTTTTATAAATGCTTTTTATCACCTATAAAACCCTTACTTAAGCATAATACCACTTGTACAAGCTTTTATGGCTTTTAAAAATGCTTTTTATCACCTATAAAACTCTTACTGATGCTTTATACCACTTGTAAACGCTTTTGGGGCTTTTATAAATGCTTTTTATCACCTATAAGCTCTTACTTATGCTTTATACCACTTTTACGCGCTTTTGCTGCTTTTATAAATGCTTTTTATCACCTATAAAACTCTTACTGATACTTTATACCACTTATGAACACTTTTGGGGCGTTTATAAATACTTTTTATCACCAATACAACTCTTACTGATGCTTTATATCACTTGTGCATACTTTTGGTGCTTTTATAAATGCTTTTTATCACCTAAAAAACTCTTACTGATGCTTTATACCACTTGTGCACGCTTTTGGTGCTTTTATAAATGCTCTGTATTACTTATAAAACTCTTACTGATGCTTTATACCACTTTTACACGCTTTTGGGGCTTTTATAAATGCTTTTTCTCACCTATAATACTCTTACTGATGCTTTATACCATTTGTACACGCTTTTGGGGCTTTTATAAATTCTTTTTATCACCTATTAAGCTCATACTGATGCTTTATACCACTTGTACACGCTTTTGGGGCTTTTATAAATGCTATTAATCCCCTATAAAACTCTTACTGATGATTTATACCACTTGTACACGCTTTTGGGGCTTTGGTAAATGCTTTTTATCACCTATAAAACTCTTACTGATTCTTTATACCACTTGTGCACGCTTTTGGTCCTTTTATAAATGCTTTTTATTACTTATAAAACTATTACTGATGCTTTATACCAATTGTACACGCTTTTGGGGCTGTTTTAAATGCTTTTAAGCATCTATAAAACTCTTAATGATGCCTTTTATCCCTTTCACACGCTTTTGGGGCTTTTATAAATGCTTTTTATTACCTATAAAACTCTTACTGATGCTTCATACCACTTGTAAATGCTTTTGGGGCTTTTATAAATGCTTTTTATCACCCCTAAAACTCTTACTGATGATTTATACCACTTGTAAAAGCTTTTGGGGCTATTACAAATGCTTTCTATCACCTATAAAACTCTTACTGATGCTTTATACCTCTTTTAAACGCTTTTGGTGGTTTTATAAATACTTTGCATCACCTGTAAACTCTTACTGATGGTTTACACCACTTGTAAACGCTTTTGGTGCTTTTATAAAAGCTTTGTATCACCTATAAAACTCTTACTGATGCCTTATACCACTTGCAAACGCTTTTGGGGCTTTTTTAAATGCTTTTTATCACCTATAAAACTCTTACTGATGTTTTATACCACTTGCACACGCTTTCGGGGCTTTTATAAATGCTTTTTATCACCTATAAAACTTTTACTATTGCTTTATACCATTTGTACACACTATTGGGGCTTTTATAAATGCTTTTTATCACCTATAAAACCCTTACTTATGCATAATACCACTTGTACAAGCTTTTATGGCTTTTATAAATGCTTTTTATCACCTATAAAACTCACCTATATCACCTATAAAACCACTTGTACAAGCTTTTGGGGCTTTTATAAATGCTTTTTATCACCTAAAAAACTCTTACTGATGCTTTATACCACTTGTAAACGCTTTTGGGGCTTTTATAAATGCTTTTTATCACCTTTAAAACTCATACTTATGCATTATACCACTTGTACAAGCTTTTGGGGCTTTTATAAATGCTTTTTATCACCTTTAAAACTCATACTTATGCATTATACCACTTGTACAAGCTTTTGGGGCTTTTATAAATGCTTTTTATCACCTAAAAAACTCTTACTGATGCTTTATACCACTTGTACGCGCTTTTGCGGCTTTTATAAATATTTTGTATCACCTATAAAACTCTTACTGATGCTTTATACCACTTGTACACGCTTTTTGGGCTTTTATAAATGTTTTTTATCACCTATAAAACTCTTACTGATGCTTTTTACCACTTGTACATGCTTTTGGAGCTCTTGTAAATACTTTTTATCACCTATAGAACTCTTGCTGATGCTTTATACCACTTGTACACGCTTTTGGTGCTTTTATAAATGTTTTGTATCACCTATAAAACTCTTACTGATGCTTTATACCACTTGTACACGCTTTTGGGGCTTTTATAAATGCTTTTTACCACCTATAAAACTTTTACTGGTGCTTTATACCATTTGTACACGCTTTTGGGGCTTTTATAAATGCTTTTTATCACCTATAAAACTCTTACTGATGCTTTATATTACTTTTACACGCTTTTGGGGCTTTTATAAATGCTTTTTATCACCTATAAAACTCTTACTGATGCTTTATACCACTTGTAAATACTTTTGGTGCTTTTATAGATGCTTTGTATCACTTATAAAACTCTTACTGATGCTTTATACCACTTGTACACGCTTTTGGGGCTTTTATAAATGCTTTTTATCACCTATAAAACTCTTACTGATGCTTTATACCACTTGTAAATACTTTTGGTGCTTTTATAAATGCTTTGTATCACTTATAAGACTCTTACTAATGCTTTATATCACTTGTACATGTTTTTGGGGGCTTTTATAAATGCTTTTTATCACCTATAAAACTCTTACTGATGACTTATACCACTTGTACACGCTTCTGGGGCTTTGATAAATGCTTTTTATCACCTATAAAACTCTTACTGATGTTTTATACCACTTGCACACGCTTTTGGGGCTTTTATAAATGCTTTTTATCAGCTATAAAACTCTTACTGATGCTTTATACCACTTGTAAACGCTTTTGGGGCTTTTACAAATGCTTTCTATCACTTATAAAACCCTTACTGATGCTTTATACCACTTTTAAACACTTTTGGTGCTTTTATAAATGCTTTGTATCACTTATAAAACTCTTATTGATGCTTTATATCACTTGTACACGCTTTTGGTACTTTTATAAATGCTTTGTATCACCAATAAAACTCTTACTGATGCTTTATACCACTTGTAAACGCTTCTGGGGCTATTATAAATGCTTTTTATCACCTATAAAACTGTTACTGATGCTTTATACCACTTGCAAACGCTTTCGGGGCTTTTATAAATGCTTTTTATCAGCTATAAAACTTTTACTATTGCTTTATACCATTTGTACACACTATTGGGGCTTTTATAAATGCTTTTTATCACCTATAAAACCCTTACTTATGCATAATACCACTTGTACAAGCTTTTATGGCTTTTATAAATGCTTTTTATCACCTGTAAAACTCTTACTGATGCTTTGTACAACTTGTAAACGCTTTTAGGGCTTTTATAAATGCTTTTTATCACCTTTAAAACTCTTACTGATGCTTTATACCACTTGTGCACGCTTTCGGGGCTTTTATAAATGCTTTTTATCACCTATAAACTCTTATTTATGCTTTATACCACTTTTACACGCGTTTGCTGCTTTTATAAATGCTTTGTATCACCTATAAAACTCTTACTGATGCTTTATACAACTTGTAAACGCTTTTGGGGCTTTTATAAATGCTTTTTATCACCAATAAAACTCTTACTGATGCGTTATACCGCTTGTACACCCTTTTGGGGCTTTTATAAATGCTTTGTATCACCTAAACAACTCTTGCTTATGCTTTATACCACTTGTACAAGCTTTTGGTGCCTTTATAATTGCTCAGTATCACTTATAGAACTCTTACTGATGCTTTTTACCACTTTTACACGCTTTTGGTGCTTTTATAAATGCTTTCTACCACATATAAAACTCTTACTGATGCTTTTTACCACTTGTACACGCTTTTGGGGCTTTTATAAATGCTTTTTATCACCTATAAAACTGTTACAGATGCCTTATACCACATGTACACGCTTTTGGGGCTTTTATAAATGTTTTGTATCACCTATAAAACTCTTACTGATGCTTTATACCACTTGTACATGCTTTTGGAGCTCTTGTAAATGCTTTTTATCACCTATAGAACTCTTGCTGATGCTTTATACCACTTGTACACGCTTTTGGTGCTTTTATAAATGCTTTTTACCACCGATAAAACTTTTACTGGTGCTTTATACCACTTGTACACGCTTTTAGGGCTTTTATAAATGCTTTTTATCACCTATAAAACTCTTACTGATGCTTTATACCACTTGTATATGCTTTTGGGGCTTTTATAAATGCTTTGTATCACTTATAAAACTCTTAATAATGCTTTATACCACTTGTACACGCTTTTGGGGGTTTTATAAATGCTTTTTATCACCTATAAAACTCTTACTGATGCTTTATACCACTTGTAAATAATTTTGGTGCTTTTAAAGATGCTTTGTATCACTTATAAAACTCTTACTAATGCTTTATATTACTTGTACACGCTTTTGGTGCTTTTATAAATGCTTTTTATCACCTATAAAACTCTTACTGATGCTTTATACCACTTGTAACCGCTTTTGGAGCTTTTATAAATGCTTTTTATCACCAATACAACTCTTACTGATGTTTTATACCACTTGTATACGCTTTCGGGGCTTTTATAAATGCTTTTTATCACCTTTAAAACTCTTACTTATGCTTTATACCACTTGTACACGCTTTTGGTGCTTTTATAAATGCTTTTTATCACCTATAAGACTCTTACTGATGATTTATACCACTTGTAAACGCTTTTGGGGTTTTACAAATGCTTTATATCACTTATAAAACCCTTACTGATGCTTTATACCACTTTTAAACACTTTTGGTGCTTTTATAAATGCTTTGTATCACTTATAAAACTCTTATTGATGCTTTATATCACTTGTACACGCTTTTGGTACTTTTATAAATGCTTTGTATCACCTATAAAACTCTTACTGATGCTTTATACCACTTGTAAACGCTTCTGGGGCTTTTATAAATGCTTTTTATCACCT